>NW_026395909.1:0-364 GCF_001194135.2 Octopus bimaculoides | reverse complement strand
GCCACTTATACTAACTACTATATTAAACATTAGATAGTGTAGTCCTAGATACACTATGCCTGAATAAAAGATGGGATGGCCACAGCGGGAACGTCTTTGATGAAATATCTGACTGGATCAGGATTGACCTGGGGCTCAACAACACAACTATGGGGTCCCCCTCCCCTCAGACCCTATACCTACCTCTCACGCTATTCTCCACAATGGCTGCTTCACTCCAAGACCGTGGAGGTTGGTAGGAGTGGAGTTTCTCCTTCTCGTACAGAACACACAGCTCGGTGGCCCTCACCTAGCAATGGAACAGCAACAATATTATTATGAATGCAGAGATACAACACATAGATATGTACACACACACACACAC
>NW_026395908.1:0-220 GCF_001194135.2 Octopus bimaculoides | reverse complement strand
TGGAAGGATAGATGAAAGGATAGATGAAAGGATAGATGGAAGGATAGATGAAAGGATAGATGGAAGGATAGATGAAAGGATAGATGAAAGGATAGATGGTAGGTGGCGAATTGGCCGAGACGTTAGACCGTCAGCTAAATTGCTTTGCGGTAATCGTTCCGGCTCACTGCGCTGCGTTCAAATAGAGTCTAGGTAAACTTTGACTTTCATGCCTCTAGGG
>NW_026395907.1:0-401 GCF_001194135.2 Octopus bimaculoides | reverse complement strand
TATATATATATATAATATTATAATATAATATTATATATATATACATATATAAAATAATAAAATAGTGTACATTTAAACACAAGAGAAACTGCCTTCAACAGTCAGTTTTACATGCTAGAAGTACTCAAAACGACCAAAACCACATTTAAGAGAAATTTTGAAGGGAATGGAAAATAAAAACTTTTAACTTTACGGTCATACCTAGGTTTCAATTTTGTTTAGCTAATAAAATAATTAGCTAGAAAATTTTGAAATCTAGGTATGACCGTAATAAAATATTTTCCATTTCCGTCAAAATTGCTCTTAAATGTGGTTTTGGTCGTTTTGACTACTTCTTGTAGCGTGTAAAATTACTTGTTATAGGTAATTTCTCTTGTGTTTAAATGTACACTATTTTATAT
>NW_026395906.1:0-217 GCF_001194135.2 Octopus bimaculoides | reverse complement strand
CATACATACATACATACATACATATATACATACATACATGCACACACATACGTGCACACACATGCGTGCACACACGCGCACACACACATACATATCTATGTGTGTGTGTCTGTGCGCGCACATGTCTTATTTATATTATGCAATTTTATGCACACGGGTTCACGAGTACATACATACATACATACACAGACACTCATATACACACACATACACATAT
>NW_026395905.1:0-518 GCF_001194135.2 Octopus bimaculoides | reverse complement strand
CAAGAAGGGTGTCCAGCCATAGAAAATCCATCTCAACAAATTCCATCCAACCCATGAAAGCACGGAAAAGTTGACATTAAATCGATGATGATGATGATCCAGCACTATTGAGGTGTTAGGAGGCAATCTCATCACTGATAACATCAGTACAGGAACCCTTAAAAAGGTCCATAATTCACATGTTCGATGGAATCAATAATGCTCAAAAATATTGAAGTTTGAGTTTTTGTTGCCATCTCAGGTACTTATATAAAGTTCTCTTTCCATAGCTATAGAATTTTTGAGCCAACTTATGTGTTTTATTCTTTTATTGGTTTACATTTAATCAAACTCTATTTATCTTACAAGTAAATGATACTTTTTGACAGAACACTTTTATATAAATGCACAAATAAACACACATACGAGGTTCTGCACAATTTCTGTTCATCAAATTCAACTCTCAAAGGTCTGGCTGATTAAAGGGTAGTGAGATTAAACCTTGAATTACATAGCTGCAAAGTAAATTCTTTAACTAC
>NW_026395904.1:0-262 GCF_001194135.2 Octopus bimaculoides | reverse complement strand
ATATATATATATATATATAAATGCATATGTACATAGGTGTATATATATATATGTGTGTATAAGCATATATACATGCATATACACACACAAACACATATACATAAACACACACACACATGTACATATATGGACATGGAAATGTACACGCGCTTACTAAGCACGATCACACACACACATGTAATTCTTCTGTATGGGTGTGTTTATTCTTGTCAGCTTTTTATTGCTTGCCCATTAACTTTCGCCATCCTTGTTTACCTCTATT
>NW_026395903.1:0-540 GCF_001194135.2 Octopus bimaculoides | reverse complement strand
ATATATATGTGTATGTATATATCGAAGATATTGCATATCATTTATCATCCATTATTACAACAGCAAATATCCATCAATTTCTGTCTCATGCGTAAGTGATGAATATGCTGGAAAGAAATGTTGGAGGAATGTAGCGAATGCAGTTCTGTGCAATAATTGCTATACAGCTAATGTTGCACAACAGCACAATAACTCCAGCACAGTTTAGAGAACGCTGCATTGTTTAGTTCCATTTGGTGATTATTTATGGCGTTCTTCTACACTTGATTGGTTCTACCGTGGCTGTGGCGCTTTGCTCAGTTGGTTCAATATAATATAATATAATAATTTCAAGGCTGCAGAAATGACCATTAATGTAGAATTATTGTCTCAAAGTGTGTATATGCGTACATGTCCATGTGTGTGAGTATATGTCTGTGCTTGTGAGGGCGTGTGTATGCATGTGTGTGTGTGTATATAAGCATGTTTGTATATATGTACATAAATATGCATGTATGTATAAATATTTGCATGTATATATATATATATATATATATATAT
>NW_026395902.1:1790-2007 GCF_001194135.2 Octopus bimaculoides | reverse complement strand
TCCTCCTCATCATCATCATTATCATCATCATCATCATCATCATCGTCATCGTCATTATCATCGTCATCATTATGGTCATTGTCGTCGTAATCATCATCGCCATCATCATCATCATCATCATCATTGTCATCATTGTTGTCGTCATCCTCGTTTTCCTCCTCATCAACATCATCGTTATCATCCTCATCATCATCATCATCACCATCACCATCACCAT
>NW_026395902.1:0-194 GCF_001194135.2 Octopus bimaculoides | reverse complement strand
TCATCATCATCATCATCATACCATCATCCTCATAATCACTTATGCTCATCACTCCCATCATCGTCATCCTCATCCTCATCATCATCGTCATTCTCATCATCACCATCTCTTATGCTCATCACCCTCATCACCTATTCTCATCATGTATACTAATCATCCTCATCATAATCAACATCATCATCATAATCACCATC
>NW_026395901.1:0-462 GCF_001194135.2 Octopus bimaculoides | reverse complement strand
GTATATATACATATCTATATATGTATATGTATATATACATATCTATATATATATATATATGTATATATGTATTTACTTGCTTACTTGCTTCAGTCATTTGACTGAGGCCATGCTGGAACACCACCTTTAGTCAAAGAAATCAGCCCCAGGACTTACTCTTTGTAAGTCTTGTCTCTTTTGCCAAACTTCTAAGTTACAAGGACATTAACACTCCAGCATCGGTTTTCAATTGATGTACATATATATATATATATATATATATATATATATATAAAAGAATGAGATAAAGAGACCAATGGCATAAGTAAATTTATATTTTATGTAGAATGTCTTACAGCTGTTTCAGGGAAAATTCATTGGAGACGTTAATAGTAGAAGAATGGATTATTACATCTATAAGAGGAGATTTGCTGTAAGAAATGAGAGCGATGCGGAGAAGAAAAAACAAAGAAGAAAAAGTAC
>NW_026395900.1:0-316 GCF_001194135.2 Octopus bimaculoides | reverse complement strand
TGTGTGTGTGTGTGTGTGTGTGCGTGCGTGTGTGTGTATGCGTGCGTGTGCAGTGTGTGTGTGTATGTATGTATGTATGTATGTATGCATGTATAAAGTGTTTATAAATAGAAATATATGTACACACTTTCATATGTATGTATACGAGAGTAGAGAAACAGCTAACAACTGATGAAGGGTCGTTCTTTATGTTGTTTGTCTTGTTTTCCATTTGTGTCTTTCGTTGTTCAAAAAAATAGTTTATATTCCATGTACTCGTACTTCGTATATTTTTTGTTGTACACGTTTCATGACGTCCTGTGCCCACATATGCATA
>NW_026395899.1:0-317 GCF_001194135.2 Octopus bimaculoides | reverse complement strand
CTGTTCCTTGTTCTTCTTTGGTGCACATTGCTAGTGGAGTGGCCATGCTTTCACTATAAAGCCAGAAATAAAATGGCACGATCAGGCTCAAATTTGATTACGTGAACACAATAATACCAACTATAAGCATGCAAGCGCAGAAGGCAGTGCGACAATAGTAAAGATATTTTATGGCGAAAGTGCGGAAAATTTTTGATAAAAGGGATACATCGAAACGGGTAATATTTTATTAAACATTCTCTAAAATATACTTCTGGGCCTTTTCCAACTTTATTTACTTTTTTTAACTATAATGTTTCATTTGCATGGACCCCTCA
>NW_026395898.1:0-371 GCF_001194135.2 Octopus bimaculoides | reverse complement strand
AAATCACAATGATATGGCTTCCCTCCTGTATGACTATGTTTGTGTTTAGTGAAGACACTACTATTACAGAATGATTTACCACAGATATCACAATGATATGGTTTCTCTCCTGTGTGAGTAAGTTTATGTCTAGGTAAAGTACTACTAACAGAAAATGATTTACCGCAGATATCACAATGATATGGTTTCTCTGCTGTATGAGTACGTTTGTGTGCAGTTAAAGCACTACCAACAGTGAATGATTTATCACAAATATCACAATGGTACGGCTTCTCTCCTGTATGAATACGTTTATGTATAGTAAGACTACTACTTAGAGAGAATGATTTACCGCAGATATCACAATGATATGGTTTCTCTGCTGTATGAGT
>NW_026395897.1:0-1104 GCF_001194135.2 Octopus bimaculoides | reverse complement strand
GTTTTAGAATTAAAAAAAAATTAGTGTAAAATTAGGATGTCCTGTAACTTAAATATTTCTTTAGCCAATACCAGTTATTAGTCTTTTATTGATACCAGCTAAATAATTAAATATATAAATTTTAATCTAATATATTTTGAATTATTATACATTTCCTATAAATCTTCTCTATTATTGTTAATAATCTACATATACTTTATCATGTTATTAGTGATTAAGCTATTTTATTCCTTTTCTGCCCTACCTGATTATTTTATAATTAGCCGTTATTTATAAAATAAATCTAATTTTTATACATCTATAAATTCATACTTAGCTTATATAAAACAATACTGGTCTATTCACTACTTATAATAAACTGCTTAGTTTATAATTTAATTAATATACAGTTTGCATGTTCTTTTACCTCAGTACCCCTCTATCAAATACCAGTATATACCAATTAATAACTATTCACAGATACCATCTGATGACTTAGTATTTAAGTATATAATATGTATAAATATTAAACTATTTCTGGATAATTTCTTTTCCTACCTCTATTGTGGTAAAAGTTTGGTATATACTTAAAAGTATTCGAATATTTTTTATCCTTTTGTTATAACATTCTTCTTAATAATCCTTTGATTAACCCTAAATTTTAACTGTATACAATATAGCAACATTCTCTAAAATATTTAACTATAGTACTACATGAGAAGATTACCACTATTTCATTATCAATGGTCTGCTAGTGGCCGCCACCTTAATTGTCAGCTAACATCTTGATTTAAGTTTTCCTTTACCAAACCTCATGATATTGCTTCTTATAAATCTTGATTTTTATGACTATACCCACTATGATTTCTGTCTGCTCCCTCAGCCCTACCCCTAACAGACACTGCCCCTTGTTCTCCCAGCGTCAGATATAAAAGGATTTGATAAAACTAGTCTATAAATTGGAACTGACCCCATAAAAAACAGTGACAAGCAATAATCTGTAACAAGTCTTTCTTCCTGATACCTTAGTAGCTCCTAAGCTGAAGGGAATGTAGCATGTTCTTTGTCTATCTCTTTAACTTTTGGAGATTTTAGGTAAAATTATACTAATATATATATATATAT
>NW_026395896.1:1380-2142 GCF_001194135.2 Octopus bimaculoides | reverse complement strand
ATATATATGTATACATATATATGTATATATATATATATGCACACATATATATATAGAGAGGCATATATATCCACATATATATACATAGACAGAGTGTGCCTGCGTGCACATATGGGTGATTATCTGTGTGCATAATACTCATAAATAAATAGCATTTATTTAGAAAAGTTCAATGGTATATGCAATTGCTATATAATACTTTCGAAGTCGCATATCGCGATGGACGTCGAAATGGTTATATATGTGTATATATACACACAGGCACACATTCACACACTCAAACACATACACACACATATTTACATCTATTTGTGTGGGTCTGTTTTTGCGAGTGTGTGTTTGTGCGTATGTGAGTATGTATATGAATATGCGTGTCTGGTATGTATGTGTTTCTCTGAGTGTGATTTAATTATTTGAATCCACATTAATGCGGCTTATAAGAAATAATGTCTATGATTTGTATTTGTATCTTGTAATTGAAAATTCCGCAGTTAGAGTACCTAGTGCCCAATATATTCAAGGACTTTGATTACCTTTGTTTTCTATAGTACGTACATACATACACACATACACACGCGCGTCTATGTATCTATCTATCTATCTATCTATCTATCTATCTATCTATCTATCTATTTATATATCTATCTCTCTATGCACCTATGTACTTGTGTATTGGTATATATACATATATATGTATATATGTATTTATGTATGTGTGTACATATATATATATATATATATATATATATATATATATATATA
>NW_026395896.1:0-704 GCF_001194135.2 Octopus bimaculoides | reverse complement strand
ATATATATATACATATTTATGTGTGTGTGTGTTTATATATATATATATATATATATATATATATATATATAATACACACACACGCACACATTTCATAGATTCTCCCGTCGACGACGACGTATTTACGTCCATCTTTTTGCCGAACGACCTGCACAAATTATTTGCTTATAGTGATCAAATTTTCGTACCTTACATTAACTAGTTCACTCTCTTCATCAAATCAACATCGCCCGAACAAGTGCACTGTGTACTATGCGTCAGGTGTTGCAGTGATCGCAGAGCAGTGTGAGATGAAGTATTTTTCTCAAGAACATAACGCACTACCCGTCTAGGAATTAAAACCATGAACTATCGATTGCACCCCTACATATAGGTATGCATATAGAAATAAATACACCCACACACACAGATATATGTGTCTCTCAGTGTGTTTGTATATACATACAAACAGGTATGCATTCATATATATATATGTGTATATACTTACATATATATGTATTCTTTTATACTTTCATTCTTTTCTTTGTTTTAGTCATTTCACTAATGGTAAATATACAATACCAAAATTCTGTCTGATTTTTGCTGAACCGCTAATGTTACGGGGACGTAAACACAACAACATCGGTTTTGAAGCGATGGTGGGTAACAGACACAGACAAACAAATACATACACACACACACACACACACACACACACACACACA
>NW_026395894.1:0-288 GCF_001194135.2 Octopus bimaculoides | reverse complement strand
CGCCATTAAGGAAGTACAATCTACGCATGTGCAAGGGACTTGCCTTCCCGAAAGCCCCTCGAGTACGCATGCGTAGTAAAACCAGTACTTAAAGCGTTTCTTTCACTTTCTAACCCTCTCGTCAGCATGATACCTTCGACGTGACAGCCACTTGCTCCTCTGGCATGCATCAACGATGCTCTTGACCGTCCCATGCCGATTACAAGCTAACCAGCTGCTGCTAAGCTGAATGACACAAGATTTGTAAAACCAAGCATCACCAAAAATAAAACTTATTTTATTATGTTG
>NW_026395893.1:0-222 GCF_001194135.2 Octopus bimaculoides | reverse complement strand
TTATACATCTCTGAAGAGCGGAATTATTGCCAATATGCTTGTCTATATTATATTACATTATAAAGGCAATAATATCCGCGAAACGATCGTAAGATGCATTTTAGACTTTCATAATATTTTAATTGAATTATATTTACACTCACTTACGCATATATTTTTATACACATTTATGTATGCATATATTTTTATATACATTTATATTTTGTATATTTTTAATTTTAA
>NW_026395892.1:0-463 GCF_001194135.2 Octopus bimaculoides | reverse complement strand
GGTGGTGGTGGTGGTGGTGGCGGTGATGACAAAGTGACGATTATGATGATTGAATAGTGACAGTCGTGAAGAAGTGGAAAAGCGATTGTCGCGGGGAAGTGGCTGTTGAGTTGGTGGAGCACCGGTCATGGTAGGTTGTGATGGAGCGGGTGGTAATTAGAATAGAGTGTGGTGATGGATTCCTGTATCTTATTCAAACACAATGCCCGGTGAATGTGACTTCGAAGTTTCGCCGGCAACTTCGAAGTCACAGTCATCTCGCATTTCATTTGAATTCTCACTTCATCAGTCCTTGTCTCCCACAACATAGTCAACCCCGTGATGGTCACATGACACCTATTTAGCATAAGAAGCAGATCAAGTGCTAAGGCCGTGATCATTATAAGCATACGTAAATACATATATTCTTTTATTCTTTCATTTGTTTCAGCCATTTGACTGCGGCCATGCTGGAGCACCGCCT
>NW_026395891.1:0-243 GCF_001194135.2 Octopus bimaculoides | reverse complement strand
ATATATATATATATGTATTTATACATACATTTATATATATCTTTATATATTTATATATATACATATATATCTATATATATGTATATGCATATATATATATATGTATATACATATATATACATACATATATATATGTATATTTATGTATATATACATATATGTGTGTGTGTGTGTGTGTATTTATGTATACATATATATATTATATTTATGTATACATATACATACATATATATATGTATGTAT
>NW_026395890.1:0-312 GCF_001194135.2 Octopus bimaculoides | reverse complement strand
CTCTCTCTCTCTCTCTCTCTCTCTCTCTCTCAATCTATGCATATATATATTCATATTTATGTATATATACACACCACACACATATATACGGGTGTGCATATGTATATATATTATGCTATATGCATCCATACGTATACACGCACATAAATAAATTGGGACGCTTATCCGATCTTTTCTTCTACAGACTGTATATATGTGTTTGTGTGTGTGTGTATATATGTGTGTGTGCATGTGTGTGTGTGTGTATGTATTGTTCACCACATTTCCGTTACTATATACCGTGTCGCTTTTGTTTTAATTATACAATTGTTT
>NW_026395889.1:0-244 GCF_001194135.2 Octopus bimaculoides | reverse complement strand
TATATATATATATATATATATATATACTCATCTGTGCGTGTGTATATGTGTGTGTGCACGTGTGATTCAGTGTATGCGTGTGTGTATCGTTATATTACATCTATTTTAATGACTGTCGTTGAAAGATTTTCATCTTCTTGTCAAGCGTCTCAGATATCAAACGCATCTATATACTGAACACTACTTATAACCAGTTAACTTGTCTAGTAAATATAGATTTCACGTGAGAAATTATACTTGTCAT
>NW_026395888.1:0-668 GCF_001194135.2 Octopus bimaculoides | reverse complement strand
TGTTTGCGCAACTGTGTGTGTGTGGGGGGGGGAATTGAGAGGTATGCGGGTCTAAGAAAAATCATAGCAACAAGTTGTGTTAGTTTGCTAAAGAGTCAGCGAAGCGCAAATCAGAAAACTATATAATTTTCAATTACTTACATATATAGATTTTTTCCCCCAGACTTCAGAATTGTAATGCACTATATTTTTTTTTGTATATATATAGTGTTAACAATCATGTTGAGCTATTTCCTTTTAATGACATGTATTGAACAGAAAATGTACAAAAGGATATGTCGCAAGTACGTAATTGTTGACCGATTAATGTATTGACAAATTTAATTGCTTTTTCAGTTTGTATCACATTTATATTATTTATTGTATAATAACACCGGTTTATTTTAATATCCGTTAGCTTTTATACGTCCGTGACAGTGATACTATCGAAACGATCTTACGAGTTTTCAATTATTTATTTCTTCCCTCTGTTTGTTTCCTACATATTGTTTTATTGTACTATTTTGACATAGACTTTATTATATGCGTTTCTTATTTCTTCATTCTTTGCATTTCAACTATTTCTGAAACGCTGTTTATGATGTAGGTTTTTGATTTCGTTGATGTTCAGGAAAAAATTGGTCCCAAAGTGCATGTGTACTTTATTCAATGTGGCGACGAATATCCCA
>NW_026395887.1:0-273 GCF_001194135.2 Octopus bimaculoides | reverse complement strand
ATAAGAACAGGATTGTCGTATAATTTTATTGTTATACTTCTGTGATATCTCTGTTCGCAATTGTCTTTCAGATTTACCATTCTACTGTTTCCTCAATAACCATCTCAACCTGTTTCAGAGTATTCCTCTTGAAATTCACTGAGAATGATTTCTTTTAAAACCATTCTATTGTTTTATTCCATTCATTATTCTTTGTTTTCTTTACCTCACTCTGTTTAGGATCTATATCTTGTAATACATTTCTCTTTTGTCTGTCTGTATATCAGCAACTAT
>NW_026395886.1:0-239 GCF_001194135.2 Octopus bimaculoides | reverse complement strand
TCGAATGAATGTAGACTTTGTTTGGCTGAAAGAGCCAAAATCTAAACTCCTCTTTGGATTCTAGGAGTGAAATTTTCAATAGTTTCATGCATATGTATAAATATATTGTGAAGAGTTGGAAAATTCCGCCTATTGCTGGCTGCCTTGTTATGTTGCACGATAAAACGCTTATTCTATCATTACCTATAGACTCGTAATAGCAGTAATACAACTAATGACGGACTACAAAGGAACATATC
>NW_026395885.1:0-253 GCF_001194135.2 Octopus bimaculoides | reverse complement strand
AGTACCCAAGATGGTGGACAACACAATACAGACCTTGGTACACCACCCAGTACCCAAGATGGCGGACAACACAATACAGACCTTGGTACACCACCCATTATCCAAGATGGCGGACAACACAATACAGACCTTGGTACACCACCCAGTACCCCAGATGGTGGACAACACAATACAGACCTTGGTACACCACCCAGTATCCAAGATGGCGGACAACACGATACAGACCTTGGTACACCACCCAGTACCCAAGATG
>NW_026395884.1:0-247 GCF_001194135.2 Octopus bimaculoides | reverse complement strand
TATATATATATTATTTGTGTGTATGTATATTTGTTTGTATGTATGTATCTATATGCATACAGACACATATGTTTGTGTGCGTGTTATCGAAGGTAGGTATGAGAATATCTACAGCGCGCGTGTGTGTTTGTGTGTGCTACGTTCGTGTACGTCTGTGTGCATGTTTGTGTGCTTGCTAAACGGTAGTGTATGCATATGCTTCAAAAGTTTTATAAATATATACGTATATCTGGAAATTGTTTATTTA
>NW_026395883.1:0-343 GCF_001194135.2 Octopus bimaculoides | reverse complement strand
TCGGGGTCAATTAAATAAGTACCAGTTACGCACTGGGGTCGATATAATAGACTTAATACCTTTGTTTGTCTTTGTTTGTGGCCTCTGTGTTTAGCCCCTTGTGGGTAATAAAGAAATAAGAAACGTTAGCACGCCGGGCGAAATGCTTAGCGGTATTTCGTCTGTCGGTACGTTCTGAGTTCAAATTTCGCCGAGGTCGACTTTGCGTTTCATCCTTTCGGGGTTGATAAATTAAGTACCAGTTGCGTACTAGGGTCGATCTAATCGAGTGGTCCCCTCTCCAAAAATTTCGTGTCTTGTTCCTACAAATACTACAAATATATATATATATATATATATATAT
>NW_026395882.1:0-525 GCF_001194135.2 Octopus bimaculoides | reverse complement strand
TGTGTGTGTCTGTATTTGGATATACATGTATGTATAAATAAGGTCAAATGCAACATCAAAGTGGCTGTTCTATGTCACTACTAATTTAGCCCCAGGCAGATCTTGCGCCAGCCGGTTATCGCTGTGACGATGCAATCTTTATATAGTTACTCCTCTGTAATCTTCCTTAGGTGAGCCATGATACCACAAAACTTGACTTTAAAATGACTTAACAGATCCTGTCAGGTGGTGCTATCAGGTTACACACGGACTGCGCCAATCTTTTGCTGAAATATATTTAGGTTATCTAAGTTATCTTACTCTCTATCTCCCCTCCCCTATCTATCTCTCTCTCTCTTTGTCTCTCTTTCTTTCTCTCTCTCTCTCTCATATATATATATATGTATATATATATATATGTATATATATATATATATATGCATATATATATGCATATATATAATTTATTTATATATATTTATATATGTGTGTATATATATATAAATTATCTAACACACACACACACACACACACACACACACACAC
>NW_026395881.1:184-342 GCF_001194135.2 Octopus bimaculoides | reverse complement strand
CAGGAAAGACTTTCAGGGACCCTCTTTTTATAGTGTTATCATATATTCCAAGTATCCAAAACTTCTTCACCACTTCATTTTTCCTCTTAAAAAGAAGGATTTTGTCCACTTCAGACCTCCCAATTTCTTCTTGTCTGTCACCAGTTTTTGGGTACACA
>NW_026395881.1:0-108 GCF_001194135.2 Octopus bimaculoides | reverse complement strand
TAAGTAGCTTGCTTACCAACCACATGCTTCTGGGTTCAGTCCCACTGCGTTGCACCTGGGGCAAGTGTCTTCTACTATAGCCTGGGGCCAACCAAAGCCTTGTGAATG
>NW_026395880.1:0-591 GCF_001194135.2 Octopus bimaculoides | reverse complement strand
TGCATTTATATATTATATTTAATCTTTTGCAATTTCCTTGTAAAGGACATTTTTTTATTTTTACTTGAGCAATTATTATTTATATATCTCTGTTGTGAATGTTTATTATTATCCTTATTATTATTAGTGGTATATAAAGTATTATTTATAGAATTTGTTGTGGTATCTATTATGTTGGAGTTATGTGTGTTCATTTTTTGTGAATTATTTTTATTTATATTAGGTTGTATTGGGTTTACTGCTATATTTTGTCTTTTTTTCAGTTATATGGTATTTATTATGTTTTTGCTGTCGTATTATATCAGTATTATTATTAGGGGTTTGCGTATTTATATTCTTATATTTATTTGCACTTCTATTTATGATGTCATTATTATTGCTATTATTAACATTATTGTTATTATTTTAGTTTTTTTATATGTATGAATTTTTTGTCTATTTGAACTGGCAATAATAGATCCTATGTTTGGTGTTGTGGAAAAAGAAATTTTAATACATGATCTATTGAATATGTGGTGATATTTGTGGTCTGTGGGGAAAGATTTTTTAATTATATTAAGAAATGTTTTTGCTAAGCCTTTAACTTTTAAG
>NW_026395879.1:0-389 GCF_001194135.2 Octopus bimaculoides | reverse complement strand
GTCGATAAATTAAGTACCAGTGAAACACTGGGGTCGATGTAATTGACTATTCCTCTCCCACAAAATTCGAGGCCTTGTGCCTATATTATAAAGGATTATTATTATTATTAATAATAAGTTGACAAGCTGTGTTTTAATATAAAGGCGGCGAGCTGGCAAAACCGATAACACGGCGGATTAAATGCTTAGCAGCATTTCGTCCGTCTATACATTTTGACTTCAAATTCCACCGAGGTCGACTTTGCCTTTCATCCTTTGGCGGTCGATTAAATAAGTACCAGTTATGCACTGGGGCCGATGTAATCGATTAGCCCCCACCCAATTTCAGGCCTTGTGCCTATGGTAAAGATTATTATTATTATTATTATTATTATTATTATTATTATTAT
>NW_026395878.1:0-225 GCF_001194135.2 Octopus bimaculoides | reverse complement strand
GTAAAGCCATAGCAAATTTAGTTTTTGGAGAATGAATCTACGGAAAGAGGTCTCAAGTCTGCGATATCGTTGCTCAGCCAGAAAGTGGTGTCCTCCAGTTCAGCAAAAGAAATTGGTCCGCACGTTTGCATATGCTGAAGGTTTCTGACTCAGGAATTCAGTAGTGCGGTGGAATTCTATCACACACACACACACACACACACACACACACACACACACCTGCCT
>NW_026395877.1:0-467 GCF_001194135.2 Octopus bimaculoides | reverse complement strand
CCTACTCAAAGGTGTTGGATAGCGTCACTGTCTTTCCTCAAACTATTATTAAAAAGGAACTTACGAATATTAATGCCAACTTTAAATATATTTCAAGGGGAGTCAAATATGCAACCGTGTGGTTGCTTTTTGACTCCCCGAATGAAGCACGCAAAATTGCGAGTGGGCCCATTGAGAGGAAAGAAATTTTGTTTCTGCCCACATATTGTGGACAAAAAATAACGAGGGCTTGGGTCTGCGGGTTGCCGCTTGGAATAAAGCCCGAGTGGATAGAGGATTCTTTCCGTCGGGGTCTGGGCAGCACCGGAACCAAGCTCCTCAATGTAAAACTTTTGCCAGCAATTGACTGGGAGGGGTCAAAATCAGTGTTGACCCTTTGGTCCCAGTCGATTGCAAGTCTGGTGTATCCAGACTTTATAAGGACGGCTCAGGCAAGGTATCCAGTGATTTTGGAGGGACACCCTCCT
>NW_026395876.1:0-287 GCF_001194135.2 Octopus bimaculoides | reverse complement strand
GGATTGAACCCAAAACTATGTGGTTGCAAAGTGAGCTTCTTAACCACACAGTCACGGCTGCTCATTTTCAGAATTCCATGTGACTTGTCTTTATTCCTCTCTTTCTTTCCTCCTTTCTTCCTCCATGTTCTGTTTCATTTCCTTGAATGTGGTTACACCAACCCAATGCATTTAATCCGACCTGCATGTTTCTCATTTATTACTCTTTTTTCTATCTCCCTCTGCACCCTTTTCTCTAAAGCAATAAACACATACACATGTGTGCACACACTTACTCACACTCACAC
>NW_026395875.1:0-524 GCF_001194135.2 Octopus bimaculoides | reverse complement strand
TTCTTTGAGTAATTATAAATATTTGAAAAGTATTGCATATAAATAAATAGCTAGTTGATATACTAGAAATATGTTTTTTTCGAACATGCATAGGCATCTTTATAGACTAAATATTGATTTACACGATTTATTACCGCCTCTTAAACAAAGTAGGACTCTGATACTTCTTTATTGTTAGTTAATTGGTTAATTATCAAACCAAGTAAATAATCGATTGTTTGTTTAATGTGCTGGTTAAACAATTAAGCGATTTGTTTCAACACACGAATTCACATGAAGAATCCTGCAAACCAAATTCAAAAGCGAAGAACAATAACAGTGTTGTATCTTCAAAATAGGAACTGATACAAATTTTATCGAATCTGAGGGAAGAATTTGCGATTGGGAAGGATGGGAGTGGATCAGTTTGGCTGCTTACAGCGACTGTAGAGTCAGTGGAGCAACCGAATTGGCGTTTATGCCCATTGTATGCTTGTACTCACACACGCACACACACACACACACACACACACACACACACACAC
>NW_026395874.1:0-238 GCF_001194135.2 Octopus bimaculoides | reverse complement strand
TCAAAAGCATTCCAATTTATACAGAACAATTCTTGGCTTCAGGTGTTTCCATGCCCAATCAATTCAATTACAGATATAAAATTGAAATTCCCATATTCGAAACCAGTCAATTGGGTAATTTCCCCAGGTAGAATTTCAAAAGGAAGTCACATTTCAACGTGTAGGCTAACCTACCAGAAATTCAAGACTATGTGTTTTCATGAACGTTATTACCTTATATATATATACATATGTATAT
>NW_026395872.1:0-419 GCF_001194135.2 Octopus bimaculoides | reverse complement strand
GAAATAGATCACATCTTGTGTCTACTAAGACCTAAATTGTTCTCAAAATGGAATTTAGCGGGATACCAAAGCGTAAGCGGGCAAGACATTTGAATTACCTAAAAAATCATTATTAAATAGGTACCGGTTTCAAAATTAACAATCTTACCGACTGTCTGTTTCTCTTCAGCCTATTCGTAATGTAACCATAATCCTCAGAACCCTATACAAAATTGCCCACCGTCATAGGTGCACGTGTATGTGGTTCTGTTAATTACAGCTTAATGGTAAAATTCAAAAGTCTTCGTTTTGGCGAGCTAATTCCAGGAATATGTCTGCAGAAAATATTTACTGCGTCGCATATATATCTAGTTTGAGAACTTTGGTTAAGGTTAATACATTAACATAGGGTAAAAATCATATATTAATTAATATCGATT
>NW_026395871.1:0-534 GCF_001194135.2 Octopus bimaculoides | reverse complement strand
TGTGCATTGCATTTGCAGAGGTGTGTTTAACAATATTTAGTAGTTAAAGTCTGGCATTATTAACTCTGGTTAATTCTAGAGGACATTTTATATCATAAATTGGAGTTTTTGAACTACAAAATATTGACTGTTTTAAAGCCATTCTTTTTTGTATTTCCCATTTATATCATTCATTGATATTTCATATACATTCGCATTTGATATTATAGTTTCAAAAAAAACTGAAATGTTTATTATTGCAATTGAATAGAAAAGAATAAATATGCTTTTTTTTCAGTGATCTCCATTTGATACTTTTCGAAAAATTTATCATAATTTCCAAAATAATTCGCATATGAAGAAAATTTAAATACTATATATTAATTTAACTGCTAAGACACCTGGCAAAAAATATGAACAAAAAAATTGGGCATTTAATGGGTTAAAGCAACCCCTCTGTCTTCTGTCCCCCCCACTCTCAAGCAAGGGGCTGTGTTTGTTTTATGAGTTGTAAGACAACTTCACTTGTACATTATTTACATTTGATGGATATTT
>NW_026395870.1:0-355 GCF_001194135.2 Octopus bimaculoides | reverse complement strand
CTTTTTCTTTCTTCCAATTTTCTTCTCTTTGAATCTGTCATTTATTTTCATCATTTTTTTCATTCCATTTCTCTCAGTTCATCTATTTTCGTTTGTTTTTCTTGTCCTATTCCTTCACTCATTTTTTTTTTTTGTTTTACATATCTCTTTCTCTATCCTATTGTCTTTCTTTTTCATTTTCACATCCTTTCTTTCTTTTTTACTCACTCTCTCCCCCTCTCTCCTATGTTCTTTTTTCATTGTTTTATTTCTTTGTCTCTTTCTACCTTCCTTCCTTTCATTTCATTCCTTCTTCCTTTCTTTCTCTTTATATATTTTATCTTATGGCTTTCTCTTATTCTTTCTTTTCCATTCT
>NW_026395869.1:0-215 GCF_001194135.2 Octopus bimaculoides | reverse complement strand
ATATATATATATATATATATATATATATGTCTATGTATATACATGTATGTGTGTATGGATATGTATATGTGTATATATATGTTTGTATGTACATATATGTATGTGAATATGTATGCATGCGTATGTGTGTATATATTTATTTATATATATGTATACATGTATATGTACATGTATGTGTATGTGTATATATATATATATATATATATATATATATA
>NW_026395868.1:0-536 GCF_001194135.2 Octopus bimaculoides | reverse complement strand
TTGTTGTCCATATTCGGAGAATACACGTAACACCTCGTGAGGCATTTCATCTTGGAATTCTCCTGATGTCTTACATGGAAGTCTTTCAATATTCTGTTTTGCAGTGCTCCAGGTATTACCACATTTAGTATATATAATAAATACATCATCACTTACTGAATAATGATTTGAACCTGCGCTCCGCTCATTTATATTAATTTTCGGATTACTTTCCAATAGTATTTTAAAACTTGTTTATGAACATATATTTTTCCGATTTTAATTTAAGTTCTTCAAGTGTTACCAACAAATCATATATTACATAGCACAATATGTTCTTCAATTCTATTTCTAGTTTTAATGATGCAATCACCGTGTCTTCAAAAGGTTCTTTATATTTTGGAATTAGCCTAGGTAACCCATTTGCGTGTCCCATCTTTGATGACAAAAATTCCATCTGAAAATCATAGTTGAACATGGTAAACGGTTTGCTAGCGCTGTAAATGATTTGTTAGCCGAACATAGACAGTAACGGTCGGTGATCAGTTTGCAGTGTA
>NW_026395867.1:0-382 GCF_001194135.2 Octopus bimaculoides | reverse complement strand
GTATGTATGTATGTATGTATTATGTATGTACGTATGCATGTATACATGTGTGTATGTATGCATGCATGCTTGTATATATGTATGTATGTATGTACGTATGTTTGCATATGTATGTATGCGTGTGTATGCGTGTGTATGTATGTATTTATGCGAGAGTATGTAAGTATGAATGTATGTATGTGTTTGTTTGCGTGTTTGCGTGTGTGTGTTTGTGTGTGCAAGTGTATAAGACTGTATTCGTACGTGCATGCACGTGTATATATATTTGTGCAAATATGTACGTGTGTGTATGTCTACATGCATGCACGTAGATATGTATGCATGTATATATGAACGTACCTATGTAAACATGTGTATGTATATATATATATATATATATATA
>NW_026395866.1:353-487 GCF_001194135.2 Octopus bimaculoides | reverse complement strand
GTATGTATGTATGTATCTGTGTGTGTGTATGTATGTATGCATGCATGTATGTATGTATTTATGTGTGTATGTATGTATGATGTATGTATGTATGTATGTATTTATGTGTGTATGCATGTATGTGTGTGTATGTG
>NW_026395866.1:0-140 GCF_001194135.2 Octopus bimaculoides | reverse complement strand
ATGTATGTATGTATCTGTGTGTGTGTATGTATGTATGTATGTATGTATGTGTGTATGCATGCATGTATATATGTATTTATGTGTGTATGTATGCATGATGCATGCATGTATGTATGTATGTATGTATGTATGTATGTATG
>NW_026395865.1:0-378 GCF_001194135.2 Octopus bimaculoides | reverse complement strand
TTTTAGATTAAAGTGTGGAGTGTTTGGAGTATATATTTCTGTGCGGTCTTAGATATCTAATTTTTGCATAATTATGGAATGTTCATCATTTAGTATATCTAGTTGTGATGGGTTAGTTATTTTATAAGATTTGCATAATTCATTGTGTATAAAATCATTGTATTGGGTGGGAGTAATGGAATATAAATTCCCTGTTTTATCTGAGAAAACGTGTATATTAGGTGATTTTTTAATATTTTTTGTTATTTAATTTAGAGTTGATTGATATTTAGAATGAAATGATGAAAATTTTATGGATTTTATTAATTTTAATATTTTGGTTTCAAAGTCAATTAACAGTGGGTTTTGTGGAGGGTTTTTATAGGATTTGAGTCCATA
>NW_026395864.1:0-288 GCF_001194135.2 Octopus bimaculoides | reverse complement strand
CTATCTATCTGTCTCGGTCTATCTTTGTGTCTATCTATCTATCTATCTCGGTCTATCTTTGTGTCTATCTATCATCATGTCTATCTATCTATTTATGTCCGTCTATCTTTATGTCTATCTTCATGTCTATCACTCTATCTATCTATCTATCTATCTGTCTATCAGTATAGCTATGTATGTATGTATCTATCTATCTATCTATCTACTTACCTACTTATCTGTCTCTCTGTCTCTCTACCTATCTGTCTCTCTGTCTCTCTAGCTATCTGTCTCTCTGTCTCTCTATCT
>NW_026395863.1:0-831 GCF_001194135.2 Octopus bimaculoides | reverse complement strand
ACGTTAAACGATGATGATGATGATGATATATATATATGTATGTATGTATGTATGTATACATATATATAAAATTCGATTATACATCAACACATATAAAACATCCAAGGATTTTTTTCCCCACCTCTGAAGATATTATACTCAGGTTATATAAATATGAATTCAATATTTACTTCATATTACTGAGTATTAATAGAAACAGCTAGAAGTGAAAATGATTAATTTGCTGTTAATAATAATCAATTATTAACTTCCCAATACTCATATACATGTATATATACTGACACATATATATGTATGTATATATATATATATATGTACACACACACCTATTACACATATATATACACACACATATATATACATGTATATACACATTTATATATATATTTATATACACATATATACATATGCATATATATTCATATACATGTATATATATATATATATATATATATATATATATGTTTATATATGTGTGTATATACATATATATACACGTTGGCGTTAGGAAGGGCATCCAGCTGTAGAAACTCTGCCAAATTAGATTGGAGCCTGGTGTTGCCATCCGGTTTCACCAGTCCTCAGTCAAATCGTCCAACCCATGCTAGCATGGAAAGCGGACGTTAAACGATGATGATGATATATATATATATATGGCTATCATAGAGAATCTAGTTAAAAATATATCTTTAAGACTCTCCAAATTATCTGCTAACAATAGGGTATTTAATAATGAAGCTATTTTCTATAATGCGGCACTGAATAAAGCAGGATTTAGAAGAAGGGTCTCCTATATTGAAAATGATAGCAACGGAATTGAAACAACTGACA
>NW_026395862.1:295-478 GCF_001194135.2 Octopus bimaculoides | reverse complement strand
TTTTATTGAATCTTCGTTCGAGTATCTCCAACACAAGTGAGATTTATTTGCTGCGGAATTATTACCTGGATCATCACTATGGTGACGAAATAAAGCACAAAACTGTCGCAAATTATAAGATATCAGCTTTCCTTTTTGGAGCCTTTCATGAAATAAATCTCTTGTAAGTGTTCATTAACATAT
>NW_026395862.1:0-112 GCF_001194135.2 Octopus bimaculoides | reverse complement strand
TGTCATAGAAGTTGTAGCTACCATGAAAACAACTTGTCTTTCGTTATTGGCCTGGTCAGTCACAGTTGAGCCACGGCTAAAGAAGAGTATTAAGCCACCGAGAAACCCATTA
>NW_026395861.1:0-315 GCF_001194135.2 Octopus bimaculoides | reverse complement strand
CGAGGCTATAGTAGAAGACATTTGCCCAAGGTTCCACGCAGTGGGACTGAGCCCGAGACCATGAGGTTGGGGAATACATAAGCCACAGAATCCGGGAAACTGGTCTTATGGACCTATAGCTCGGGAAGGACCTTTGATCCTTCTTTTTATACCCAGGTTATATTTAAACATTTATAATAACTGGTGCATTTGGTTTTGTGAGTAAATGCTTAATTAACAGTCTGAATAAGCTGAGGTTTTCAGAAGAAATCAAACAGCTAATTTGCATATTACAAATACAATCTGTAAGTGGAACAGTAAAAATATGCAAGACTT
>NW_026395860.1:0-457 GCF_001194135.2 Octopus bimaculoides | reverse complement strand
CATCCAGTTGATATTAAGGAAGGGCATTCAGACATAGAAAACATGCCAGAGCTGACGCTGCAGCTTGGCACACCTTTGCAGCTTGCCAGATCCTGTCAAATCGATCATCAACCCAGCTTGGAAAACAGACATTAAACGATGATGATGATGATGATGATGATGATGATGACGACGACAATGATGAAACACAAAAAACTGGGGGGAAATAATTTAGGAAATGCAGCTGAATATCATGTCATATAAATTTCTTTGAGAAAAGCATTAATGTCACAACATCTACTTTTCCTTAATCATATTTTTAATTAAGATGTTAATCACCACCACCACCACCACCACCATCACTTCATACCACATAATGATATTTATAGTCCTAGATATATAAGACTGGTTGGTCACGGGTAAAGGTTAGTAACACTACTACTACTACTACTACTACTACTACTACTACTACTACTAC
>NW_026395859.1:0-227 GCF_001194135.2 Octopus bimaculoides | reverse complement strand
TTATTGTTATTAACTCATGTCCAAATGTTTATTACTGTATCTGTTTATATTTTCCATTTAATAATTTTTTTCATGGTGTTGATTCTTGTAGAAAACTGCACTGCCACAGGCTTCCAATGCCAGAATGGAAGATGTATTCCAGAGGAGGAAAAATGTAATGGAAGGGATGACTGCAATGATTTTTCCGATGAACAAGACTGTGGTATGTAATATTTTATATATATATA
>NW_026395858.1:0-506 GCF_001194135.2 Octopus bimaculoides | reverse complement strand
ATGATGGTTGTGACGATGACGGCGATCATAATGTTGGCAACGGCTGTTTCGATGATGACGATACTGATGATATTGCTCTATGGACGTTAGTAGGGACGGCGGTGGCTGATGGTAAGTTACGTTGATAAGTCATCGGCTGCTGAATCCGTTAAAGTTGCGAGCGGCAACGACCATATTATCAGAGATGAATTTGAAGTTGATGGTATAGGAGGGTCGGTGCAATAGAGATGGTAGCAGTTTGTATACATCAGATTTTAGTGTTATATAGCACCTGTCTTATTCCAGTTGCTGTTGTTGGTGGTCGTGCTGGCGGCGGCGGTGATGATGCCGTTGGCCTTCGAGACGGCTTAAAACAATATGGCACGAGGTTAAAAGGAAGGTAGCCAAATGAACCAGTGTAAGAGTTGTATTGAAATCAAAGACGAATCGTATTACATGCAAATCGTGTGACCACATAGTCCACTATGCATCTACAGACCAAAGTAGTAGTAGCAGTAGTAGTATAT
>NW_026395857.1:0-306 GCF_001194135.2 Octopus bimaculoides | reverse complement strand
ATCCTTCTCAACACATGACTACAATGCTCCCCTGCTACTCCTACTCATGATCAGAGATGCACATACTGCCAACCTCTAAGGGACAGTATGGTTAAGGTCAACTGGTTAAGGTCAAGCAATTGATAAGCAAATTTGTGGTAGTGAACAGAATATTTGCTATAATGATATTTCTGCTTCAGCAACTTGGGACTGAATCTGTCTGAAATGTAATGGAAAATAGATCAGTTTCCTAACAAAAGCAATGTTTGAAAGGAAGAGTAGTCATTTCCTTTGATTCCTAGATAGAAGCAAATAGGAAATAACACT
>NW_026395856.1:440-654 GCF_001194135.2 Octopus bimaculoides | reverse complement strand
TTTAAAGCATGTGTCAATTAGTGTAGATGGGTAGTTCCTGGTGGTGAGAGAATCCTTTAGTTCATGTAGTCGAGTGTCCCCGGTGGTTGCAATTGAAACTATAGTACATATCCTTTTTGCTAGGTTGAAGGGGATGTTCATTCTGGTGTGTCTGGGGTGGCATGAGTTGAACGGTAGATATTGCTTTGAGTCCGTGGGTTTATAGTATATATCT
>NW_026395856.1:0-430 GCF_001194135.2 Octopus bimaculoides | reverse complement strand
ATGAGTTGAACGGTAGATATTGCTTTGAGTCCGTGGGTTTATAGTATATATCTGTTTCTATTACGTTGTTAGATTTCTTAATAAGGATGTCGAGGAAGGGAAGTTGTTGGTGGCTATATTTCACCGTGAATTGAATATTTACGTCATGTCCATTTATAAGTGCTTGAAATTCTTTAAGTCTCTCTATATTCTCATGCCACAGAATGAAACAGTCATCCAGGTATCTCTTCCAGTTATTTTCTATGTGTAGGGAGAATGGGCTGCCGTATTTTTCTTGAACCTTATTATAAAGACTAATTTCTAGATATCCCATGACTAGATTAGCAAAGGAGGAGGCCATTCTCGTACCCATCGCAGTCTCCGATTTTTGTCGGTAGAAATTATCATTGAAGGCAAAGTAGTTGTTCTCCAAGATAAATTTGAGCCCTTC
>NW_026395855.1:0-285 GCF_001194135.2 Octopus bimaculoides | reverse complement strand
TGGCACCTGCATGGAAGCCAGTCCAGCGGCACTGGCAATGACCTCAGTTGAATGGTTTTCTAACGTGCTACCAGCACAAGTGCTAGAAGGCAACGCTGGTAACGATTATGCTCAAATGGTGCTATTTATGGGCCACTAGCATGGAAGCCAGACAGCAGTTCTGGCAATGAACACGCCTGTCAGTGCTGTTAGTGCTCCACTGATGCGGTGCCAGTCATCGAGTATGGTTCAATTATGATTTCACTTGCTCCAACAGGTCTTCGCAAGCAGAGTTTAGTGTCCAAT
>NW_026395854.1:0-540 GCF_001194135.2 Octopus bimaculoides | reverse complement strand
TATATATATGTATATATATATATATATATATTCTGTATATTCTATACACACACACATATATATACGTGTGTGTATGTATGTATGTATGTATTGATGCTTGTCTGATTGTATGTATGCACGTATGCATGTATATGCACGAAACGAACTCATTTGCCTCGCGGTTCGTATTTTGCACCTGATGATCGCTGTGACATGAAACTCGAAGTGTTCAGAGACGATAGAAACTCATTTTAACAGGCCGATACATCTCATGAACCGTCCCTTAGCATAAAACTATGGAGGAGACTAGGCTTAAGTCGCTCACGGATCATTGCAGAAACGAAGTCAGGTCAAACAGGAGTCTTCAGACCTGTGCTCTAGGCTTTTAGTACGTGACGCATGCTTACGTCATTACATCCCTGTTAAACTCATCTGAAACA
Source organism: Octopus bimaculoides (assembly GCF_001194135.2). Classification (NCBI taxonomy): domain Eukaryota; kingdom Metazoa; phylum Mollusca; class Cephalopoda; order Octopoda; family Octopodidae; genus Octopus; species Octopus bimaculoides. The sequence continues at coordinate 121 of NW_026395854.1, read as the reverse complement.
TGGATCTTGTATCGCCGCTATATCAAAATACTGAAGCGATTGCATCGAAAGTCTCCAAGGCGAATATAATACATTAGCTTGGTATGTGTGTGTATGCACGTGTGTGTGTGTGTGTGTGTGT
>NW_026395853.1:0-401 GCF_001194135.2 Octopus bimaculoides | reverse complement strand
ATATATATATATATATATATATAAGTATATATATACACATGTATATACATATATACACACATATATATATATATATAAGTATAAATACATAAGCATATATATATGTATATATATGGTTAGGCACATTCATAAATATCTTCATATGATGTACCTGTGTGTGTGAGCTTGTGTGTGTGTGTCTTTCTTTGGGAGTTTGTGTGTGTGTGTGTGTGTGTTGATAACTGCAGGATTTCAAGGGAAAACATACACAATTAGAACATTTCTGCCGATTTGACAGCCGTTGTCAATGCAAAACTAATGGAAGAATGTAAATATTTTATGAAAGGCACACATACCAACAAAGAGGTGGACTATGATTATTATTATTATTCAGTAGTTTTATTTTTATAACGTGCTTTCAC
>NW_026395852.1:0-246 GCF_001194135.2 Octopus bimaculoides | reverse complement strand
AACAACAACAACAACAACAACAACAACACCAGCAACAGCAACAACAGCAACAACAACAACAGTAACGACCACACCAGCAACAGCAACAGAGAAAACACCAATTTAAGAAATCAATGCGTTCGTTGCCAATGTCTTTAGGAAAGATACGGGCGCCATAACCATCCATTATTCACTTCAACTTAATCTATTGGCAATGGTGGTGAGAATGATGATGATGATGATGATTATGATGATGATGATGATGAT
>NW_026395851.1:0-277 GCF_001194135.2 Octopus bimaculoides | reverse complement strand
TATGTATGTGTATATGTATGTATGTATGTGTATATGTATGTATGTATGTACAAATGTGCACAAGTGTATTTGTGAAAGTTCATATACAGGTGGGTGTATATGTGAATGTGTATATTACACCAGAATGTATGTATTTGGTGACATTACAGCAGTAATACTCGTGTGTCTCTAACTGCACGTTTGTGGTGTCTAGTTCCAGGTCAGCTTTTATCACATTTATGATTAAAGCCGTTCCAGTAGTGACCATCCAGTATTTTTCTCTTTCTTTTTTTTTTTT
>NW_026395849.1:0-237 GCF_001194135.2 Octopus bimaculoides | reverse complement strand
TAGATAGATTGCGCACACACAGACATATATGCACAAATACATGAATGTACATATATTTATGCATATAACTATATATATAGGGTGCCTCAGCAATTGACACCCGATTTGAAAGACCTAGAAAGAGCATGTCATTGATGAGGTCTCAAATGGCGACGAAGGAACTTTGATAAGCCTAAGTGACTGATTGCATAACCGAACGATTAATCAAACAGTCTATGGGTTAACTAGCTAAATGAT
>NW_026395848.1:0-272 GCF_001194135.2 Octopus bimaculoides | reverse complement strand
ATATATACATATATATATATGTGTGTGTGTGTGTGTGTGTATGTATATATGTGTATAAATGTATAGATATATAGGTATAAATAGATAAATAGATAGGTACATAGTATATATTGTGTATATGTAATGTAAGTGCGCATACTTACATACATACATAAATACATATACACATACACACGCACATATATGTGTGTGTGTATGTGTGTGTATGCAAGTATGTATATGTATATATATATGTAAATGTAAATGTAAGTATATATCTGTATATATGTGTG
>NW_026395847.1:0-417 GCF_001194135.2 Octopus bimaculoides | reverse complement strand
TATATATATATATATATGTATGTACGTATGTATGTATGCTCACACGAATACGCACATTCACGTACACGCACATATACAAGTACACATATAAGCATATTGCCAAACTGAATAAATAAGCACCATGTAAGGTGATGTTTTTCTGTAGACAATGCACTTGTGCCATTTTGGTTAAATGTTCGCCTTTGTTATGCAAATGCAGCTCTATTTGTATAGGTGGGTTTACTTAAGTATGTACATATGCTTTTTACCAATTGGAAATGTTTAAAGAATTCCTATGGATTGTCCGCAAACACAATGTAAATTAATCAAGTATGTACGCTTCATTCTATCTACCTACATATATATATATACATGCATGTATGTAGCTATAATACCTATGCATATATGTATGCGTGTGCTTTAGTATATCTCTCCTTC
>NW_026395846.1:205-398 GCF_001194135.2 Octopus bimaculoides | reverse complement strand
CTCTTCAGTTGTTATAGGGGCCCAGAGTTGCTCAGGTGCTAAGTTCGTTCTTTTAATGGTCCTTTTCTGGGGTTGTTGCTGCACCGACCATATTTATTTCCAGAATTTCTCTAGTTCTTCTGCTGTTGGTGCTGAAGTAATGTCTATTTTATTTTTACCCAGTTCTTGGTAGAGATTTTTGGGGTTGGATTTG
>NW_026395846.1:0-195 GCF_001194135.2 Octopus bimaculoides | reverse complement strand
TACTGTTTGTTTTGTTCAAAGAAACGGTGGTGTTTCTCATACCGGCGGATCCTTTGTGCTTTGGCAAGGATGTCTTGCTTTAGTTTTTCTTTTGCCTCAGGTAAGTCTTTTTTCTGAAATGTTGTACTTTTACAGTATTTTTGTATTCTTCTTGTTACTTAGTTGTGTTGATTGTTTACTAATTTCGTTGAGAAT
>NW_026395845.1:0-485 GCF_001194135.2 Octopus bimaculoides | reverse complement strand
CCTTAGAGTAGGACCATTCACCTTAATCATTTTTGCCATATTCACCAGTCTCTTCACATACTGGGAGATAGCACTTCCCTCTCCACTCTCACTTTCCTTTCCAAAGAGGACTTTAAAAAGGTGATGAGGGCTAACCGAAGGGGAAGGTGTCTTTCTTCAATCCTTTCAGTCTCGTCCACCTCACAACCTTTTTTGCCGTAGCCATTCTACAGAGGAACACCACCTTCTTTACTTTGTTAAAGGTGGTCGGTGGGACGATCCTCCCGATGGATTAGACCGATAGTCGGTTTCGTCCCACACGCGATAACAACAATTTGACAGACATGCATACATCAAAACACAGATTAAATTTCATAAAGAACACATTCAAGATATGGTTTTGACCAAGCCTGCTCTGTCACAGACGACCATACCCAAACAAAAGCATTAAGAATAAGTTTAAAGCCAAAGTTTGCATGCTAATATATTTTATTTAAGAACGTTAT
>NW_026395844.1:0-249 GCF_001194135.2 Octopus bimaculoides | reverse complement strand
GGTTGGTAAGCAAGCTACTTACCACACAGCCACTCCTGCACCTATTTATTATCTTTTATCCTTTACTTGTTCCAGTCATTAGGCTATGGCCATGCTGGGGCACCATCTTGAAGAATTTTTAGTCGAATGAATTAAACCCAGTACTTATTTTTGTTAAAGCCTGATACTTATTCTATCAGTCTGTGTTGCTGAACTGCTAGGTTACAGGGATGTAAACACACAAACACCAGTTGTCAAGCAGTGGTGGAG
>NW_026395843.1:0-407 GCF_001194135.2 Octopus bimaculoides | reverse complement strand
TTTTTTTTTTTTTAAATCAGATTCAAAATCGATTCTGCTTTACTATTTCGACTTTGGGCCGTCATGGTTTGTAACTGGATGCAATCTATCTATTGAAAACATCAGAAGAACTCTGTGGCTCTTCGTCAGCGAAAAATAAAATCACAAATAAATAAAAACTCTGTCATCATCATCGTTACTGTCAGCGTAGGTATCATTATCATCATAAGCAGTGTTGCATTCACCGACGTATGAATTCTTGCATCATTCGCTTCTGTCACGTTACAAGCAATGCTACTTACTAATCGCCATAGACCTATATTTAAAACCATTCAGACTTTGCTGGGTAGGAACACCAATTTTTTACATTTTTATTTTTGGGTGAGTACCCTGATATAAAGAATTCATTACAAGCGAAACGTGTCTAT
>NW_026395842.1:0-449 GCF_001194135.2 Octopus bimaculoides | reverse complement strand
GACGTAATATACAGCCATGATAAATATTAATAGATGCAGCTATGTAATAAGGCACGATAAGGCCATGGTTTAAAGTACTTTCAAAAAGTACCTCGACAAATTACATCCCAGATGAGCCCACAGTAGGAGATACAAAAACGAGCAGCTCCATCCAACTCACTTCTTCGCCAAAAACGAAAGATCGCCCGATTTTTTTTTCACTTGGAAGACAAACACAGACACACACCCATAAACTATAATGGGATTCTTTCAGTTTCTGTCTACCAAATCCACTTACAAGACTTTGCTCAGCTTGAGGCTATAGTAGAATACTATTGCCCAAGGTGCCACGCAGTGGGACTGAACCCAGAACCATGTGGTTGGTAAGCAAGCCTCTAACCACAGAGCCCGATATATATTTAGATGTTTTAACCATTGTTGCTGTGTTTATGTCCCTGCAACTAATTGGT
>NW_026395841.1:0-260 GCF_001194135.2 Octopus bimaculoides | reverse complement strand
ACATTCTTCATACGCATGCGCATAACCCTACAGATATGCAGATACATATGTGCATGTAGTTTTGTGTGTGTATATGTGTCTATGAGTGCAGCTATGCCTGTATATAGCAAACGTGATAGAGAGGCAGGTGAGAAAGGAAAAGCGAGAATATCTTCTAATGCGCATACAGACACACACACAATACTACACACACAAACTCACACGCACATGCATACATATACATAGATAGAAATATACATACTTACATACACACTACACAA
>NW_026395840.1:0-461 GCF_001194135.2 Octopus bimaculoides | reverse complement strand
GAGAGAGAGAGAGAGAGAGAGAGAGAGAGAGATTGACAATGACACCACGGTCACATGCCATTTCTGCTGTACCGGTCGTTCTTTACAACACCTGTTTGTGTTTGGATTGTCCTTGTACAGGGGCAATAAATAAAATACTCTCACTTCTCATTCTTCCTGACTTGTTGGATATATACATACACATATGAATGTATTATATGCCTGTGTATATATATATATATATATACATGTTCATATATATGTACATGCATGCATGTATATACGTCCTGGTATGACAAGAAACTGTATCCAGTGGCAAGGCTCCAGCTTGGGAGTCTAGGAGCTGTGGGGAATGTGGAGTTACCCCTTAGTTGTCATCACTCCCAGGTCTGCTCTGGTCCGGAGGTGAAATATTTTTTCCCCACGAGAGTCTCGGACCCCAGTAATGAACTCATTTGCATACAGCCAATCAGAGCTCACCT
>NW_026395839.1:409-624 GCF_001194135.2 Octopus bimaculoides | reverse complement strand
ATATATATATATATTTGTGCATATTTATAATATGCATATATATTTCTTATTTATCCGCGTGTATACACTATATATATGTATATATGTGTATATGTATGTGTATGTATATATATATATAGTAAAAAATATATATAACATGTGTATGTACATAAATATATATGTGCATATATATGTTTATATATATGTATATATATATATATATATATATATATATA
>NW_026395839.1:0-399 GCF_001194135.2 Octopus bimaculoides | reverse complement strand
TGTGCATATGAATATATATATCTATATGTATGTATGAATGTATACATATGTACACACACATATTGGAAGGGTTAGAAAGGATACTACTGGCCACCAACAAATGAAGACCTCAAGAGCTAAACAGTTATTAGGAATAACATTCACTGGAATAATTCATGATATATGATCAAATATATAAAACAGATTTGCTTGGCAGAAACATTTGACCATATGTTGAGAATCATTTTAATAATAACAGCATATATACAATTAACTGAAGTGCAGATAGTGTTGAGTATATGTTTAATGAGCATATTTAGTGATGACATACAAATAGACCCTGGGGTACGAATAGACCCACAATGAACTTTCATTCTCTCATTCTTTCTTTCTTTTACCCTCTCTCTCTCTCTCTCTCTA
>NW_026395838.1:0-301 GCF_001194135.2 Octopus bimaculoides | reverse complement strand
TATGCATGACTATTATATAAAGGGAATAACTATAATGTCAAAGATTTTTCGAATTGGTTAGAATGTGATTATGTGAGTTGTCCTTTTAAATGTCTTCATGGTGTCTTTCGTGTCGTGGAGCATCCAGATGAGGGGAATGTCTGATTTCGTTAAAATATGAAGTCCATGCCATATTAACTGACACGTCTCCGAAACGACCTGTCGATGAAACTTTTGGATCCATTGAACATTGTCTGTAATTTGAGTATGTCCGTTTAAGGCTGTAAGATGTCTCACTTTCTAATTTCCACTCGCATTGTGT
>NW_026395837.1:0-206 GCF_001194135.2 Octopus bimaculoides | reverse complement strand
CATACACGCACACATGCATACATACATACATGCATACATACATGCATACATACGTGCATACATATAGGCATACACACATACACACATACATGCATAAACATACATATACACACGTACATATATACATACTTGTACACACATACTTGCACACACATATATACATATATGCTTTTATATATACACACACACACACATACATACACCTA
>NW_026395836.1:0-422 GCF_001194135.2 Octopus bimaculoides | reverse complement strand
ATTTTATTTACTCCATGTACCCAGACCTTGTGGACACCCTGTATATTGTAAATACGACGAGCTTCTTTCCGTTTCCTATACGACGAGTTCCTTTCAGTTTCCGTCAACCAAATCCCGAGACTCTATAGTAGAAGACACTTGTCCAAGGGGCAACGTAGTGGGAATGAGCTCAGAACCTTGTGGCTGGGAAGCAAACTTCCTACCACACAATCACATATTTTGTATACTCTCTCTACTAATAATCTGGTCCCCTTTTCCTCTCTGTTTATTCTCATCATCTTTTTATGTCAAATTCCCACACAAATTGATGTAAACTGTTCATGTAAGGTCATCCTTCATCTGATAGCTCTGTGGCAAGTAAAAGAATCTATCATGGGTGACTGTTGGAAGAATGGCCAGTATAAACGGACCAATTCTGAGAA
>NW_026395835.1:0-368 GCF_001194135.2 Octopus bimaculoides | reverse complement strand
ATGTATGTGTGCATGTATTTATGTTTGTGGTTGTATGTGTATATACACATATATGTATATATACATACTTATATATATACACATTGTGCATAGTATATCATAAAATATGCATTAACTTTGACTATTGATAAGCGGACATACACACTTACATGTATAGATGTGAAAGTGTAGGCATGGAAGTTTATATCTAGAGGTGTATTTTTGTATATATCCACGCAAGTACGAATATCTGTAACTGGCATATACATATATGTTTTACAGGTGTTTGTAGAGTTAGAATACAAACATTATCACTCATGTAATACTCTCTTTACTCTGTTACTTGTTTCAGTCATTTGACTGCGGCCATGCAGGAGCACCGCCTTTAG
>NW_026395834.1:0-631 GCF_001194135.2 Octopus bimaculoides | reverse complement strand
CGGGAACGTTTTTGCGTCTTCGAGAACATTTTTGGATTGTTCGTTCGTTCTTTCGTTCTTACTTACGTACGTTCATTCGGACGTACGTTCGTTCGTTCTTTCGTTTGTACGTTCGTTCTTCCGTTTCGCTCGTTCGTTCATTCGTTCGTTCTTACTTACGAACGTACGTTCTTTCGCTCATACGTAGTTCGTTCTTTCGTTCGTTATTTGGTTCTTTGGTTCGTTCGTACGTACGTTAGTTCGGTCGTTCGTTCGTTTATTCGTACATACGTACGTTCGTTCGTTCTTTCACTCGTTCGTTCGTTTATTCATACGTACGTATGTTCGTTCGTACGTACGTTCTGTCGTTCATTTTTTCGTTGGATCGTTCGTTCGTACGTACATTAGTTCGATCGTTCGTTCGTTTATTCTTACGTACTTACTTACGTTCGTTCGTTCATTCGTTCGTTCGTTCGGTCGTTGGATCGTTCGTTCGTACACACGATAGTTCGTTCGTTCATTCTTTCGTTCGACCGTTCGTTAGATCTTTCGTTCGTACATACGTTCGTTCATTCGTACATAAGTACGTACATTCATTCGTACGTTCGTTCGTTCGATCTGTCATTGGATCGTTCGTTCGTTCGTTTATTCG
>NW_026395833.1:0-363 GCF_001194135.2 Octopus bimaculoides | reverse complement strand
TTTTTTTTTGTTATATGTTATTGTAGAAATTTGATCTTTGTGTTAATAAACCGACGCCTTTTTTTTTAGTCTCGAAGACATTGTTTTTAAATATGTTTTGGAGTATTACACACGCACACACACACACACACACACACACACACACACACACACACAGATATTTGTATGTGTGTGTCTGTGTTTGTGTCTGTGCGTGTGTTTCTGTCTTTGTTGTACATATATTTTGATACAAATACGTACAAATGCACTCAGTCTCACACACACGTATATATATTTTATTATGTATAATATATTATGTAATATATATTATATAAACATAAAAATGCATATATGTATATACATACATATGTATGTATGTATGTA
>NW_026395832.1:0-368 GCF_001194135.2 Octopus bimaculoides | reverse complement strand
CATCCTAAATCCTGTCATTACTTTTCTTGTTTTCCTGTCTATTTTGATTAATTCATTTAGAGTCCAATTAAGAATATTGTAGCTGTGACTTATAACTGAGTCGGCTAGAATATTGATACCTAATATCTTATTTTTCGCATTGAGCTCTGTATTAATCTAACTCGTCTATAGTAGTCCTTTCTTATCCTCTTTTTCATTTATGTGTCTTGTTTCGTATCTAGTTCATTGATTCTTAAGTATTTGTATGTCTGGCTTTGATCTAATTCAGTTATTTAATTTGCTTTATCTAGTGTGATGTTGTTACACTTAACTAGTTTTCCTGTTTTCAAGGCTACTTTGGCATATTTTTCTAAGCCAAATTTCATGTT
>NW_026395831.1:0-624 GCF_001194135.2 Octopus bimaculoides | reverse complement strand
TCCGTGTGCCTGTGCGCGTGTGCCAACATGTGTGTGTGTGTCTGTGTGTGTGTTTTTTGTTAATATTTGTTTTATTTTAATGTTGGTGACATCAGAATATTTTTTTATGTGTTTATATGAAATTGTAATTTTTTTTTTCTTTAAATATATGCAAATAAGCACAAGTTAAAATTGTTGGTATTTATATTGTCAAACATGTCTGTTGCTTTGCACCATATTCAAAAACATGTGTTTTCAATTTTAAAATATGGATCCTGGAATATATTTCATAGTTTAGAATGAGACAGAAAATATATCCTCTGTTTTACCTGCAAGATGACCACCCAATGTGAGAAAAAAAAAATAAATAAATATATAATTAGAATGTAATGAAAATTTGAAAACATATAAAGAATTAAACTCGAACTTAATACCTGTTCGTTGCATGTCGTGACATTGTACCACTGAGCTACTGGTATTTTTCTCAAATGGTTAATAAACTATGGTGGAAGATTGGAGAAGTGTATATATAAAAAAAAATGGTTTTTGATTGTGCGTGTATGCGTATGCGCATGTATATATCTGAGTATGTGTTTACACTCCACAGATATACATACATATATATATATATATATAATTTATATA
>NW_026395830.1:1498-1998 GCF_001194135.2 Octopus bimaculoides | reverse complement strand
CAGTTCTTTTACAGAAACTGAAGGACGCTGCAATAAGTGTGTGAATCTGAGAGTGGAATATGTTGAGTAAAATCATAATTAACTGATCCTCCTGTATTTTCTTTTGCCCAAAGCCAGAAACTTTGCTGTATCCACTCGTATACATAAATGCAAGTAAAATGAAGATATGTATTTGTTTCGAGAATTCGGGAATCGATACCGATACCTCTAGCATGCAAATCGAGCAGCCTACCAACTGAGCTAATTCCCCAACACCCAATAATGTGTGATGTTATTTCACATTTACATGAATGAGAAAAACATCTAAAAACAACCAAATCCTATGTTTAGTATGAATTCGTATTTATATTTGATCTTCCAAATAGGAAAAAGAATTATCTTAAATCGGAAGTGAACGGAATGAGTGAAAGACAATATTGTAAAATGAGGTAAAATACAATGAAATATATATTAAGAGAGAGAGAGAGAGAGAGAGAGAGAGAGAGAGAGAGAGAGAGAGA
>NW_026395830.1:0-741 GCF_001194135.2 Octopus bimaculoides | reverse complement strand
AGAGAGAGAGAGAGAGAGAGAAAACAAAAAATGCTATTGCTAGGAATATCCGGGCATCAATCCCGGTACCTCTCGCATGCAAAGCGAGCGCTCTACCAACTGAGCGAATTCCCCAACTTTGGATAAAAAACTCGCTGATTTTCACTTTAGTCTAAGTGAGCTGAACCGAGAGAGTGAGAAAAATAAAAATTTGCAAATGCTTGGAGAATCCGGGTATCGATCACGGTACGCCTCGCATGCGAAGCGAGGGATTTACCAACTGAGCTACTTCCCCAACCTTGGATAAAAAGCTCGCTGATTTTCACTTTAGAATAAGTGAGCCGAACCAAGAGAGAGAGAAAAAGAAAAAATGCATTTGTTTTGAGAATCCGGTTATCGATCCCGGTAACTCTTAATGCAAAGCGAGCGCTCTACCAACTAAGCTAATTCCCCAACCTTGGAAAAAAAGCTAGCTGATTTTCACTTTAGTATAAGTGAGCTGAACCGAGGGAGAGAGAAAAATAAAAAAATGAAATTTGCCTGGAGAAACCCGGTCTCGATCCCGTTACCTCTCGCATGCAAAGCGAGCGCTCTACCAACTGAGCTAATTCCCCAACCTAGGGAGAAAAAAAGCTTGTTGATTTTCACTTTAGTATAAGGGAGGTGAACCGAGGGAGAGAGAAAAAGAAGTAATGCAATTGCTTGGTGAACGCGGGTATCGATCCCGGTACCTCTCGCATGCAAAGCGAGAGCTCTACCAAC
>NW_026395829.1:0-248 GCF_001194135.2 Octopus bimaculoides | reverse complement strand
TATTACTGATTGTTTTCTTGTTAATTCTGCTGTTTATGTTGTTGTTGTTGGCATTGTTAGTTTTATTATTTTCCAGGTTTGGAAACAGCTGATTCCATGGCCATCTTCATCCGCCTAAAACCTTAACGAACCAATCAAAAGATCTGTTTTACACAACGTGACCACACGGCTTCTGTATAGTAGAAACCGGGACTATAGGTAGAAGACACTTGTCCAAAGTGCTGTACAGTAGGATTGAACTCCAAAAC
>NW_026395828.1:0-352 GCF_001194135.2 Octopus bimaculoides | reverse complement strand
TATGCATCTACGTATAACATTTATATTTCATAGTGTATATGTGTGTATTCACATGAGTATAATTTAGTTGGATGCATTGAAGTGCATACGACATTATAAGGAAGCGTATAGATTTCGGAGCGGTGTTATATATATTGGCGTGAATGTGAATATAACAATAAGACAAGTATGTCCTACATAATTAGATTAGTAGGAAAAATGTGATATTTATTTTCAGTTAAGTCAGAAGTACACGCACGTACACACGCGCACGCGCACGTACACACACATATTTATGACATGAATGAGTATACATATACATAAGCCATGCTGAACCTGAGTGTCTGTCTGTCTGTCTGTCTGTCTGTCTGTC
>NW_026395827.1:0-582 GCF_001194135.2 Octopus bimaculoides | reverse complement strand
ATATATATATATGTATATATGTATATATGCATATATATATGTATATATATCGCATGGCTCAGTGGTTAGAGCGTCGAACTTATGACCGTGAGGTTGGGAGTTCGAATCCCGAACCGGGCTGCGTGTTGTGTTCTTGAGCAAGATACTTTATTTCACGTTGCTCCAGTTCCCTCATCTGTAGAAATCAGTTGCGACGTCACTGGTGCGAAGCTGCATCGGCCTTTGCTCTCCCTTGGATGACATCGGGGGCGTGAAGAAGGGAGGCTGGTATGCATGGGTGACTGCTGGTCTTCCGTAAACAACCTTGCCCGGACTTGTGCCTCGGAGGGTAATTTTCTAGGTGCAATCCCACGGTCATTTGTGACCGAAGGAGGTCTCCGATCACTAAATCTACAAGTTTTTTTCATTCCCTCTCTGTTTATTTTCTGTTATTCCTTTCTGCTGAAGAGCATAGGCTCGAAACGTAAAAGACTTTCTCACTTTCCTGAGCGTCAAAATAATACACTTGTTTGTTGTTCATACACCTGTCTGTTGTTCATACACCTGTCTTAATTATAACTATATATATATATATATATATAT
>NW_026395826.1:0-425 GCF_001194135.2 Octopus bimaculoides | reverse complement strand
CACGTGTATGTGTATGTACACATATAAATGTATATATGGATGTTTGAATGATGCTGGGCATTTTCCAACAACCCAGTGCTATTTATATACAAAAGCCATATATGTGTGCGTGTGTGTGTCTGTATGTGTGTTTGTATGTGTGTGTGTATGTGTGTGTATGCGATATTTACTTTTACTTTCTTTCCTTTTTCCCTTTTATCCTTTCTGTATCTTTATCTTCGTCTTAAGCCTATTTGTCCGTATCAGTCACCTAATGATGTTTTGAGTCTCGAAGACACTATGGTTAATTCCTTAATTCTGAACTTCTTTCTTTCCTGCCATTCCATCATCATAATAGTGTCATTGCTGTTTTTAATTTTAATTCTTAGTTTCCAGAATAATCGTAATAATAATAATAATAATAATAATAATAATAATAATAATAA
>NW_026395825.1:0-267 GCF_001194135.2 Octopus bimaculoides | reverse complement strand
CGTTTTATAAATGTTATCACAACTTTTTCATACACTCATTAAGTTTTTTTTGTTTTTTTTTACATTATTTTGAAACTCCAAACTTCCTAAATCAATCATCAACGGTGAGTGTTATGCAGAATCGATTCTAAGAGATGCGTATGGAAATCATGTGTAATGTCATGGTATGACTATATACTAGGAGACAACCCTACGACAAAATAATTTCTCCCCTTATTATATAGGATAGACCTGAACATTATGAGCAAAGGCTTCCGTGATATATAT
>NW_026395824.1:0-563 GCF_001194135.2 Octopus bimaculoides | reverse complement strand
CACACACACGCACCTTATATATATATATATAAATATATATATATATATATATCATACGAAGCAAAGTTGTTTGAAATATATTTGTATAAAGTCATTTTCATTTCGTTCGAGTGCATTCGTATAAGGGAAGACCTTCCGCTGCGGAGTTAGTACGCGAGAGAATTCTCCTCTTAAATATGTATAAAGGCAAATAATGGGATGAAAATAATATCACTGGATCATAGGACACATGTGTAACGGTGTGTTTCACTTCGTCAGGAACAGCCCGGTATGAATCAAATTATTCTTATTAAAACTGCATATTGAACGTATGCTGGTGTGCATAAACCTTATTCAGAGCTAAGCTCCTAACTAGCAGATTCTCTTATGTAATAATTACTCAATGAGGAGTATGATTAAGGTACCATCAGGCCGATGAGACTTTGATTATATGAGGTTACATTGTCTTTTGGAATCCCAAGTTAACTCACCGAAGAAGTAATTTGAAATATATCTATCTTTCTATCTATCTATATATTTATTTATCTATCTATGTGTATATATGTGTATATATGTGTATGTAT
>NW_026395823.1:0-352 GCF_001194135.2 Octopus bimaculoides | reverse complement strand
GGTAAATAGAAGTTGAAAATGCACTAAGAATAGTTAAAATGTTTTTTTTTATATATTTGAAGCTTTAAGCGGTATCACAGCTTACACTGATTTTCAAAACGTTCAAAGAGAATTACGTGGCTTATATCGCAGCTGTTTTGCTTTTGATTAGTGTTTGAAATTTGCTCTGTTTTATAGGGAGTTCAAGGCTCAAATTAGTATGTTTTGAGTAGCATTTGATTGGTAGAGGTGGGTTGAACTCTCAACATGCCAGACAGGGGGATTTCAGAGGTGAAGGGGAGGAAGGGGAGGAAAGGGAGGGAGGATTGCTCAACATTCCAGAGAGGGGGATTTGAGAGGGGAAGGGGAGGAA
>NW_026395822.1:0-534 GCF_001194135.2 Octopus bimaculoides | reverse complement strand
CACTCCCTACATGAATGAATATATGTATGCATGTATGTATGTCTGTATGTGTGTATATGTATGTATGTTTGTGTATGTATGTATGTACGCATGTACGTATGTATTTATGTGTGTATGTATGCATTACAATATTTATGTTTTCACAGGTTGTTTCATGTACTACATTCCACATGCATGTATGTATGTGTGTGTGTATGTATGTATATGTGTATGCATGTATGTGTGTATTACAATACTTTTGTTCATACAGTTGTTTCATGTATCATTTCTCACATGGATGCATATACGTGTGCATGTATGTATGCATGTATCTATGCATGTATGCGTGTGTATATGTATGTATGTTTGTGTATGTATGCATGTACGTATATGTGTATGTGTGTATGTATGTATTACAATACTTTTGCTCTCATAAGTTGCTTCGTGTATCACTTCCCATATATATGTATGTGTGCATGTGTGTGTATTTGTATGTAAGTGTGTGTGTATGTACGTATGTATATATGTATGTACGTATGTATATATGTATGTACG
>NW_026395821.1:0-413 GCF_001194135.2 Octopus bimaculoides | reverse complement strand
TGTCATCTCCTCTGTGAAGCTTAACATCTGAAGATAATTTCTCTCCTCTTTGTCTCACATGTTCCTAGGTCTACCTCTTCCACATGTTCCCTCCACAATTAGAGATCAGCACTACTTGATATATCTGCCCTCATCCACTTGCATTATATGCCCAACCACTGCAGTCTTCTCTCATGTACACAACATCTGATGCCTCTTATACCCAATTTTTCTCTTAAACTGTTCATGCTTTGTCACACATGCACAGTGACATTGCACATCCAGCAGAGTATACTGGCTTCATTTCTTTTAAGCCTTCACATGTCTTCTGCAGTCACAGCCTATGTTTTGTGGTCATGTAACATAGCTGTTCATATACAGGCATCATACAATCTGACTTTCACTCTGATAGAGAGGACCTTTGTTACCAGCAA
>NW_026395820.1:0-386 GCF_001194135.2 Octopus bimaculoides | reverse complement strand
AGCCCGTCGTATATACATATATATATATATGTGTGTGTGTGTGTGTGTGTATTGTGTAACTATGTTTGTTCCCCTCCCCCGCATTCACTTGACAACCGATGTTCGTGTATATCATTTACATTATTTACATTTGTCCTCATCTTGTTTGTTGTTAACTCAACGTTTAGGCTTATATACCCTTCATCAGGTGTCTTGGGGAATTTTCGAACCTGGGCTCTCATTCCTAAGGTATTTTTCGATGTTGTTGTTATTGTTATTGTTATTGTCATTGTTATTGTTATTGTTATTATTATTATTATTACGTCGTAGTGGTTAAGAGCGTGGGCGACTAACCCCAAGATCTCGAGATCGTTTCCAGGCAGTGAATAATAATAATAATAATAATA
>NW_026395819.1:0-545 GCF_001194135.2 Octopus bimaculoides | reverse complement strand
TAAATGGTCATAGTTTAATTGTAGTTAAAATAACATTTACAGCTGTTTCAGTTTGAATTTTTTAGGTAAATTTGCATTATATATATATATATATATAAACTTTCACAAGAAAAACGTTGATAGTGATGTCAAAGTTTTGGCTTGATCGACTTCATCAGACTGGCAATTAAGCTCAAATTTGGAAGTCACAGTCCAGAAATATGTAGTGTAGTAAAAAGTATGGAGTAATCCTTCTGATTAATGTTAAATTGTTTTCGTATATAACATGACATAAAAACAAAAACAAACATTTATATATATTTGCACACAGACACACATACATATGTATATGTATATACATATATATGTATATACATATATATATATATATGTATATGTATATATATATATGTATATATATTTGTTATTCGGAAGAATAGTTCTTGTTCCATGTACTCATGCTTCATATTTTTTTTTATTGTACACATTTCATGACATCCCGTGCCCACATATGCTTATACATATACGTATAGATGTAATTATGTATATATACGTATGTATATATA
>NW_026395818.1:0-317 GCF_001194135.2 Octopus bimaculoides | reverse complement strand
GTGCTAAATCAATTTGAATTGTTAGCAACTTTGAATTGCTCAGATGACTTGTTGACATGGTAGATATATTTTGTATAATTAAAATAGTTAAGGCATTGATTTGGCTGAATCGTTAGTACCTTGGACAGAGTGCTTAGTGACATTTCTTCCTGCTCTTTACATTTTGAGTTCAAATTCTGCCGAAGTTGACGTGTTTTTCATCCTTTCAGGGTTCATGAAATAAGTACCAGTTGTGATGTTTATGCAGCTTTAATAATAAAGCATATGACTCTACCTCCGGTATTCGAGTACTATTTTTTCCCACCTTGTTTCACATT
>NW_026395817.1:0-249 GCF_001194135.2 Octopus bimaculoides | reverse complement strand
TATATATGCATGTATACATACACAAACACATGTATATATATATATATATATACATATATTTTTGTCTGTGTATATGTGTATATATATGTATAAATATATATATATATATATATATATTTACACATATACATATACATTGTATATGTTTATATATATATATGCATCCGTATATACATCTATATACACATACATAAATGCTTATATATATCTATACATACATACATACATACATACATACATACATACATA
>NW_026395816.1:0-347 GCF_001194135.2 Octopus bimaculoides | reverse complement strand
TATACATATATACATGTGTATGTGTATTCATGTATGGACGCATATATTTAGCTATTAGCATGGTCTAACAGTCTCACTTTCTGTCTGCTTCTCTGTATGCATGCATACATTGCATGTCACTGCTTCTGTTTGCATGTTTTAATCTTTATGTGTCTAACATGCAAAATCTCATCAGCCGTTTCTCTTGGATTAAATTAGACAAGAATGTAGCAGTGTTTTTACAAGTTTGCCTCTGTAAGATATACACGTACACACACAAGCACACACAGAGATATGTTGGTGTGAAAGTGAGAGATAAATTCAAAAATTGGGGTAAATAACTGTATACGTACGCGAGCACGCATGCT
>NW_026395815.1:0-262 GCF_001194135.2 Octopus bimaculoides | reverse complement strand
GTTTGCAAGATTCTTTATGTGAGTTCGTGTGTTGAAGCATATTCTGTTATCTCTGGGGAGAGTCATTCCCTTTTTGTGCCTTATAATTTTAGAAAAATAAAGAAGGGAATAAGTGGAAATTTTACCGGTGAGTGTGTTAAATTATAAGGCACTAGAAGAGAATAACTTTCCTCATTGATTGTTTATCCAGTAATTAAACCAATTAGAAAATATTAACTTCCTACATCAACTCTAATTTAGACCATTTCCTATTTTCATTTGT
>NW_026395814.1:0-253 GCF_001194135.2 Octopus bimaculoides | reverse complement strand
GTGCCAAGTATGTGTGCTTTATTGTGTGTGTGCACTCCTGTGTGTGTGTGAGTATATGTATGTGGCTGTGTATGTATGTCTATGTAGGCGTGCGCGTTTATATGTGCGCATATATATGGGTGTGTGTGTGTCTGTGTGTGTGTAGGGCTGTGTAAGTAGGTGTGTGTTCCTATCACTGTGCGTGTGAGTGTGTGTATATATGCGCGTTCGTCTATATGTGTGTGTGAGAGCGCGCATGTATGTTTGTCATGCG
>NW_026395813.1:0-610 GCF_001194135.2 Octopus bimaculoides | reverse complement strand
AGGTTTCAGTGTCATAGTATTACTGAGATAGGTGAACAAGAGTTACCTCCCTTAGCTAAAACTTTTACTAAGGGATTTAGTGGTTCTTTTATCTTTTTCAGTAATCAGACTGTGACCACGCTGGGGTACTGCTTTGAAGAATTTTAATTAAACAAATCAACACTAATTCTTTCTTTTTTATACCTGGTACTTTTTTTATTGGCCTCTTTTACCAAACCACTAAGTTACATGAGCGTAAACTCACCAACACCAGTTATCAAGTGGTGATAGGAGACAAACACAAACAGTAAGCCTGGCTACACCAGGCTCCAATCTGATTTGGCAGTGTTTCTACAGCTGGATGCTCTTCCTAACGCCAACCACTCTGAGAGTGTAGTAGGTGCTTTTACGTGCCACCGGCACGAAGGCCAGTCAGGAGGTACTGACAACGGCCACACTGGAAATGGTGTATTTTACATGCCACCTGCACAGGAGCCAGTCTAGCGGTACTGGCAACGATCTTGCTCGAATGTCTTTTCACGTGCCACTGGCACAAGTGCCAGCAAGGTGACATTGGTAATGATCACGCTCAAATGGTGCTATTTACATGCCACCGGCATGGAAGCCAGAC
>NW_026395812.1:0-266 GCF_001194135.2 Octopus bimaculoides | reverse complement strand
CCCTCAACCCCTTTCCTTTGCTTTATAAAGTTATGTAAAAGTTCTTAAACCAGTGTATATAACCCCCTTTTCATTCGTTTCTTTAGCCATTCAATATCGACAATTTCTTTCGTCTATAAAGGAGAAATTAAAGATTTTTAAATGGTGGTTTTCTTTTCAGGAAAAAATTTCTGGACAATACGCTTTTTTCATCTGACTCTTTGATTGGATTTCGGATACTCATGAGATTATTTTTATTCTTATTCTTATTCTTATTATTCTTATCA
>NW_026395811.1:0-209 GCF_001194135.2 Octopus bimaculoides | reverse complement strand
TTATCAACCTTGAAAGGATGAAAGGCAAAGTTGACCTCTACGAGACTTGAACTCGCAGGGCAAAGAGTCTGAACAGATATCACAGAGAATTCTGTTCGATGCACTATACATTCTTCTGATAACTTACTACCTTTTTATGTATGTACGTACTTATATGTATATGTATAATGTGTGTGTGTATATATATATATATATATATATATATATAT
>NW_026395810.1:0-240 GCF_001194135.2 Octopus bimaculoides | reverse complement strand
TATATATATATACATATATAAATACAACACAATCACACATAAGTGTATAAGCGTATCTATACAGGTATGTATGCATTATTAAGACTGTTATACGTGCAGATAGTTATATGGTGTGCAATTATATATACCAGGTGAAGTATGCATAATATATCTATCTCTCTATATATCTTAGTATTCAACTATTCCCATATCCGTATCCCTCTTTCTCTCTCTCTCTCTCTCTCTCTCTCTCTCTCTCTC
>NW_026395809.1:0-262 GCF_001194135.2 Octopus bimaculoides | reverse complement strand
CTGGATGCCCTTCCTAACGCCAACCATATATATATATATATATATATATGTGTGTCCATATATATATATATAAGTCCATATATATATATGTGTGTATATATATATTTATATGAACATGTACATACATACACAAGCATGTACTTTCATACATGGATGTGTATATATGTCTGTCTGTGTATGCATCTTTTTATACATATATTTATCAGTCCATTTGTGTGTTTGTGTGTTTGTGTATATATATATATATATATATATATATATA
>NW_026395808.1:0-423 GCF_001194135.2 Octopus bimaculoides | reverse complement strand
GTGTGTGTGTGTGTGTGTGTGTGTGTGTGTGTATGGGTGTATTTATATATATACATATATACACAAACATACACGTACATATAAGTAGAAATCTATATGATCCTGTGTGATTGTGTGGGAGCTAGATGTTTACAGAAGTTTAGATCATTCAGTATATATCTATGTATCAAGAGATGTGTTTGTGTTCTTCGGTACAGTCTCATTAGGTTATTAATAGGTTTATTGTAACTTTATCTTATGTATATAATGAAGTGTATTCATTCCCGCCAAAAACTAATCAGTAATCAAGTCGCAGTCATTTCCCCTTATAAAGTATTCGAGATTTATTCTATCTCCTTAATTAAATACATACATATATATATGGACTTTATCTTCTTGTCTTCTTTGTATTTCTGGTTTGCTTTTACCGCGTACTTTTTTTTT
>NW_026395807.1:0-256 GCF_001194135.2 Octopus bimaculoides | reverse complement strand
GCACACATCATTATATTTGAGACTATTATAGAAAGTTATAATCCATTTGTCAGACCGTGAGACTTTTTCAAAACTACATTTGAAAAAGTCACACGAGCTAAAGCAGGACTATGATTTTGTTAGACAGTTACAAAATACAATTTTATATAACTAATGTTGTTTCCTGAAAATTTGGGCACGTTATTGACTATGTGAAAGTACATAATAGCTATAATAATAATGATAATAATAATAATAATAATAATAATAATAATAA
>NW_026395806.1:0-209 GCF_001194135.2 Octopus bimaculoides | reverse complement strand
TTTCATTGTGTTTGTGTTGTTGTTTTCTCATTATTGTTGTTGTTGTTGCTGCTGCAGTTGATGTTGGTGTTGTTACTGTTAATTTATTTATTGGGCTTTGCTGTTTGTTGCTGCTGTTGTTGATGGTGTTGCTATTGTTGTCGTATTTGAACTTGTCCTTGCTGATGTCATTGAAGGTGATGATGACGATGATGATGATGACGATGATG
>NW_026395805.1:0-286 GCF_001194135.2 Octopus bimaculoides | reverse complement strand
TATATACATATATATACATATATATATACATATGCATATATATATATATGCATCTATTATATATGTATGTGCGTGTATGTGCGTGTAAGTATATATGTATGCAACGTACAAACGTATATACATACATAAATATCTACTCTCCACTCAATATTTCTTGTTTTGGCAATTACAGAGAGCGCATGTGCAGATAGGGGACTTATACGCATTACGGATGCACGCCTGTGTGCGCATACCTCAGCCCATGTAAGTTTATATATCTATATCTATTGATCTATCCACATATATA
>NW_026395804.1:0-374 GCF_001194135.2 Octopus bimaculoides | reverse complement strand
AGTGTTGTTGTTGTTGTTTTTGTTGCTGCTGGTGTCACTATTGTTGTTGCGGTTATTTTTGAACTTGTTGTTGTTGTTGTGTTCTTTGTTCTTTAGATTCCAGATGAACTTTGGTTGAACTGAACTTAAATGAAAAGAAAAAACAAAACCTTCCATCCGTGAGCATTCCATCTTTATTTCAGTGTGCACAATATATCTAAGACTACGTTATCCAAATGTGTTTTTTTTTATTTTTGAGATTGCAGGATATAGTTTGAGATATATTTTGGCTGCTATTTCTAGCAGGTCATGCAATAACAATTGCTGCCTCCGTCAATATGTATACATGTGTGTGTGTATGTATGTATGTATGTATGTATGTATGTATGCATGCA
>NW_026395803.1:0-321 GCF_001194135.2 Octopus bimaculoides | reverse complement strand
ATATATATATATATATATATATATATATACTACCAAACAAATATGATTTTTATTGAAGTCATAATACTTTTTGTAGTCCAGTTCTGAATAATTTCTTATATACTTTCTTGTAAACCGTTTTTAACATTCTCTTATTATTATCAAAGAATGTATAACTGTATTTTAATACTTTTATGATAACCAGTACTTAACACAACAAAGCTTATACAAAGCTTTACATTTTACTTTTTACTTGACAAACTTTTTCTAAAAAGGTGAAACCGGTGAAGTCAATAAACATCTTTAAAATTGCATTTTCAAACCTTTCATATATATTTCCAC
>NW_026395801.1:0-201 GCF_001194135.2 Octopus bimaculoides | reverse complement strand
GATAAAGCGGTGAAGAATAGCAGATAGCATGTGCTGTCGTTCTTTCAGTGACCACCAACGATGGCCAGAGTTGGCAAAAGTGAAGGGGCAGAACATCCTCTATAATTCTATAATTTATTCGGTCATGGAACTACGTAACACATACATACATATATATATGACGGATTTTCACTCAGCTTCCGTCGAGAAGGATTTAGTAGG
>NW_026395800.1:0-326 GCF_001194135.2 Octopus bimaculoides | reverse complement strand
ATTAATCCCTGTTCACGGCGCAAACGGGAGTCCGGATGGCCCCTGTGCAGCATGAATGTATGTATGTATAAATGATTTTAATTTTTTTAAAGCTAAAACAATATGAGTTATAAAATATGATAAAAGACGATTAGTTTGTGCTTTTACCTTGTATTTCAATATTTCGGGGCTAGGACCCCTCTTCAGCAAATGTCTTGTTTTAGAATTGCTGAAAGTAAACATTGTAAATGATGGATTAGCAGGGAAATATATTAAAATGACATAAATTGGTGGAAGCTTGTATTCTTTCTGTTGAAGAGCGTAGCTCGAAACGTCAAAGACTTTCC
>NW_026395799.1:0-291 GCF_001194135.2 Octopus bimaculoides | reverse complement strand
ATATATATACATACATACATACATGCTGAAACGTGTGTATCTATGTAGCGTTTGATACTGACAAGTGAATATATCACATAGACACACATACATGCATGCATACATACACACATACATACATACATACATACATATATACATACACACATACTTATATATACATACATGGTACACACCCATGGGTAATATATATCTCGGTAAAAATTTCCCTGATAAACCTATACGTATCCATAACGTATAAATTGAAGCTACACGATATGGAGATGTCTCTACCTGCAGCTATATATATAT
>NW_026395798.1:0-457 GCF_001194135.2 Octopus bimaculoides | reverse complement strand
TCATCACGGCCCCATCCCACCCAACATTATCTACTACATAATCATGAAGTTCACCATGATGTTAATCTAGTTTTCATCTCTTCCATCATCCAATTCTTTCGACACAAATTTGTTCAATAATTGTTCTTATCTCAATGTTACGTTCCAGACTTTTGTACAAAAATGAAATTAGGGAAATCAAAGCAGGAACCTTCCGAAATCTTTCAAGTTTATCAGTTCTGTAAGTTGAATCAACCTACGTGTATAGTATTTCTTTGGGGATATCTTTCTAAATCTGTAATGTCTTTCTAGAGATGCAATTTACAGATTGTGAATGTATGTGAATGTAAGTGTGGGCCAAACTCTGAGATGTGAGATATATGGGAGCATGATACATGAAGGGAAAGATCTAGTGCATTCATGTGTACGTCTCTAGTATAACAGAATTGTAATTTGGTTCATTCTTGATAGTATTTCA
>NW_026395797.1:0-252 GCF_001194135.2 Octopus bimaculoides | reverse complement strand
ATAAGTATGTATGTATGTATGTATGTATGTATGTATGTATATATATATATGAGAGAACATGTGCTTTTGTGCGTAGTGTAGCGGTATATTTCTGCGTATGTGTATATGTCAAATTGTTTTGAATTTGTGACTTGTATAGCATTAGGGGATTAAAATAAAATTAAAACTGATGTAAATATTGTATATAGTTTAGGCTTCAGGGACTAATGAGATTGAATACTTATCTATATACACATACTTTCCCTCCTCTTC
>NW_026395796.1:0-213 GCF_001194135.2 Octopus bimaculoides | reverse complement strand
CACACACACATACTTACACACACACATATGCATACATATATAGCACGTGCTTCGTTCAGTTTTCGTCCTTCAAGTTCACTCGCCTATATATTCCGACCAAAGTTACAGTAGACAACAATTGGGCCAGCTGACACGCAGTGGGACTGAACTTTGAACCATTTGGTTACTCATAGATAGATAGATAGATAGATAGATAGATAGATAGATAGATAG
>NW_026395795.1:0-208 GCF_001194135.2 Octopus bimaculoides | reverse complement strand
TGTACAACAATGACGGTTGCAGGTTATTCTAGTATAATTCTCAATTTGTACGTGACTCTCCTTCACTTTACGGAGTGTGTGAGAGAGAAGGAGAAGAGAGGAAGAGAGTAATAGAGAGAGAGAGAGAGAGAAAGAGAGAAAACTGCATGACCGCTCAAGTATTTCCTTTTTTAATTTATATGACGTCCAAGTTATTATTACGCTTTAG
>NW_026395794.1:0-461 GCF_001194135.2 Octopus bimaculoides | reverse complement strand
AACGAACGAACAATCCAAAAATGTTCTCGAAGACGCAAAAACGTTCCCGAAGTCGAAAGAACGTTCTCGAAGACGCAAAAACGTTCCCGAAGAAGCAAGAACGTTCCCGAAGATACAAAAACATACCCGAGAACGAAAAAACGGGAACGTTTTAGCATCTTCGGTTACGTATTTTTGTCTTTGGCTACGTTTTTGCATCTTCGGGAACATTCTTGCGTCTTTGCTTCTTCGGGAACCTGTTTTCCTCTCCGGGAACGTTTTTCCGACTTCGGTAACGTTCTTGCGTATTCGGAAAAGTTTTTGCATCTTCGGGAACGTTTCTGCCTCTTCCAGAACGTGCTTTCGTCTTTGGCTACGTTTTTGCATCTTCGGGAACATTCTTGCGTCTTTCTTTCTTGGGGAACGTTTTTGCGTCTTCTGGAACGTTCCCGCAGACGCAAAAACGTTCCCGAAGTCGCAAG
>NW_026395793.1:0-252 GCF_001194135.2 Octopus bimaculoides | reverse complement strand
ATTATTCTGGTGTTAGTCTCATAAATGCATTCGATATTGTGTTGCAATTGTTGTTGTTGTTGTTGTTGTTGTTGTTGTTGTTTTTATTCAGCTTGTACTAACGATGCCAGAATAGAAAATGATGCTGGTTGTTTAGATGGCAATAGTGATAATATTAATAGCAACAGTAAACAATGGCGATGGTGATGACGATGACGATGACGATGATGATGACGGTGGTGGTGATGATGATGATGATGATGATGATGATGA
>NW_026395792.1:0-701 GCF_001194135.2 Octopus bimaculoides | reverse complement strand
TGAATACTTCAACTGTTGTGGCCCATAAGTATTGTTACATATGTATTGTAGTTCTAGATGCTCTTCCTGTCCCCAGCCCTCTCTTGTTTCCATGGAAGATTGGAAACAACTAATGCTGCTTGTATGACAGTGACACTTGTTTACAGCTATAACATGATGTCAGGATGCACACACACACACACATACATATATATATATATATATAATGGGTTTTTCCCAAATCCCTATTTATGAAATCTACTCACAAAGATTTGGTCAGCTGGTGATGGTGGGGCTATAGTGGAAAACACAAAGATGAAAGATGCTGTCAATGGCAGATATGAGACAGTGTTAAAGATGAGGCATGGTTGTCCTAAGCTGTAGCTCGGTAGAGAGAAGGAGAAGAAACTGTTGGCAGAGTAAGGGGTGATCAGTGGAACATCAATGATGATATTGAGAATGAGGGATAGATTTTTAAAGGAAATGGCCCAGGGAGAGGGGACACACACACAATGAATATAGATGTAACGAGAATATAGCTTTAGTGTAATAACTTCAGCAAAAACTTAAAGAGAGAGGAAATATGTTTCTGTGTGTGTTCCTTCTCCCTGGAGCTATTTCCATGTATACATATATACTTATATATATATATCTGCAGAGGAATTTGTAGTTGGTAGTTTAGCTTAATCGGTCAAAGCATTGTGACATGTAATCACGGGGAT
>NW_026395790.1:0-400 GCF_001194135.2 Octopus bimaculoides | reverse complement strand
TCCAGCATGGCCACAGTCAAATGACTGAAACAAGTAAAAGAGTACATATATATATATACTATTCTTAAACAAGAATATTATTGGCAGTGGCTTCGAAGTTTCAGCCAGCTAAGCCATTGTCGTACTGCCAACGACGGCTTAGCAAACCGAGGCTTCGAGATCACTGCTTTTTGGTCACAGTAATGATTTTCTCACTGGCAATGCCTTCCCTGTATTTTGCACAAATGTAATTCTTTTTCCCCGAATATATTTCACTTCATATTCGACGCTCCAATGAAGCTATAGGATGTTATTCATGCTATAGCTTCATTGCTATGAGTCCAGCGCATCTTATAGCAGAAACTGGTGTAAGGTAATGAAATTCGTAACATAAACATTGTTTGTTTATCCTGTGTCATCT
>NW_026395789.1:0-261 GCF_001194135.2 Octopus bimaculoides | reverse complement strand
ACATACATACATACATACATAGACAGATAGATAGATGGATGGATAGATCGATAGATAGGTAGGCAGACAGACAGAAACATAGATAGATGGGGGATGGATGGACAGACAGATGGATAAATGTGTATGAATATATTTGTACGTGTTTACACACACATATATATATGCACACATATACAGATGTGTGTATCTGTGTATCTGTGAATGCGTGTGTATGCACTATTCTCTGTATCTGCTTCTATCTGTGGAGACAGTGCGTGTGTG
>NW_026395788.1:0-423 GCF_001194135.2 Octopus bimaculoides | reverse complement strand
TATTTATACACACATCATCATCATCATTTAATGTCTGCTTTCCATGCTAGCATGCATTGGATGGTTTGACATGGAGTTGTTAAGCAGGGAGTTGTCCAGACTCCAACTGTCTGTTGTGGCATGGTTTCTATAACTGGATGCCCTTCCTCATGCCAACCACTTAACAGTATGTTGGGTGCTTTTTACATGCCACCATCATGGCTGCTTTTATACAGCACTGGTATGAGTGCATTAATGCAGCACCGGCATGGATGCTATTCAAGTGGCACCAACACCTGAAAGGACAAGCCTGTATGTGTGGAAGACAGCGATTTTACTTAGCTTGATGTGTCTTATCACGTACAGCAAATTGCCACATCTCCAGTTCCTTTGCTATTTCCTCAGTGAGGCCCAGTGTCCAAAGATCCTTTCACACCACTTTGT
>NW_026395787.1:0-253 GCF_001194135.2 Octopus bimaculoides | reverse complement strand
TTTCCTAAAATTTTCGTTGCGTCCTGCAACCTTTTCAATAGTCTTGACTCCGTCCGTTATTTACACTGCATTCCTTTTTGTTTGTTTGTGCGCATGTGTGTGGGTCAGTGTGTGTGTGTGGGTCAGTGTGTGTGTGTGGGTCAGTGTGTGTGTGTGAGTCAGTGTGTGTGTGTAGGTCAGTGTGTATGTGTGTGTGCCTATGCAGCGGTTCGGCAAAAGAAATCGATAGAATAAGTACTAGGCTTCTAAAGAA
>NW_026395786.1:0-342 GCF_001194135.2 Octopus bimaculoides | reverse complement strand
ATGTTAATTAAATTAATATTCAATTTATCACCCTCAGTATATAAATATTAGTTCTAACAATTATGTTCTCTAGCTGGCAACATATATTGCAGTGAATTATCCTCTGCAGAACTGTTTCCGGAATTTAGCGTGCCAGAGCTGAGACATTTGAAAATAACCTCAATGTAATCGGTAGAACTGTACGCATGTCAAATTTTATGAAGACAATTCATGTATAGTTATGCAAATTATATTGAATTTAGAACGAATGTACTGATCAACCACAGGCGTTTTTACGTAAGTAAAAAAGTTCATGGGGAAACCGGTATACAATTAATTCTTTATTTTGTATATTTTTCATTT
>NW_026395785.1:0-274 GCF_001194135.2 Octopus bimaculoides | reverse complement strand
CCTCATAAGAATGATCTACACACATATCACGCATTTCTGTCTCTGTCTGTTTTTCTGTCTGTCTCGCTTTGTTTCCCTCTCTCTATCCCCCTCTCTCTCTCTATCTATATGCTTCACTCTTTCACTCTCAATGAATGAATGAATCAATCAATCAGTCAAGCACTCAAGCTATCTATCTTACTCTTTTTCTATCTCCCCATATATATATGTATGTATGTATGTGTGTGTTTATATATACGTATATACATATGTGTCTGTATATATATATATATAT
>NW_026395784.1:0-270 GCF_001194135.2 Octopus bimaculoides | reverse complement strand
TGATGATGATGATGATGATGATGATGATGATGATGATGATGATACTCAAGGACGCATGCTGCAGAAAAACTTGGCAGTAAAATTGGGTGCTAGCGCACTTGCTTTTTCATGGTAAGCTCTGAAATTATGACGACTTTTATTCAGAACTTCGCGAATGCTATTTTCTTAATCCCTAAATTATACGTGGATAAATAAGGGTTACGAAATGAGTACAGCATCCTCCTGCTCCAGAATGAAAGGAGTAATAACGTGGAGTTATTCTTTTATTCT
>NW_026395783.1:0-488 GCF_001194135.2 Octopus bimaculoides | reverse complement strand
AAAGAATGAAAGGCAAAGTCGACCTCGGCAGAATTTGAACTCAACGTAAAAACATGAAATACTGCTAAGCATTTCGCCCGACCTGCTATCGTTTCTTATTTCTTTATTGCCCACAAGGGGCTAAACATAGAGGGGACAAACAAAGATAGACAAAGGGATTAAGTCGATTACATCGACCCCGGTGCGCAACTGGTACTTAATTTATCGACCTCGAAAGGAAGAAAGGCAAATTGACCTCGGCGGAATTTGAACTCAGAACGTAACGGCAGACGAAATACCGCTAAGCATTTCGCCCGGCGTGCTAACGTTTCTGCCAGCTCGCCGCCCTGTCAGACTAATAATATTGACTGTGAAATGTACTTTTCGTTTCTTTTTTTTTGTTATTTGTATTTGTAGTTTGCTTTATGGTCACACACATATGTATCTTTTATCTTGTATCTTTTACTTGTTTCAGTCATTAGACTGCGGCCATACTGGGGCACCGTCTT
>NW_026395781.1:0-316 GCF_001194135.2 Octopus bimaculoides | reverse complement strand
GTTTGGCTTCGAGGTGCTGGTTTAACGCCAGTCTCTTGTCCTTCACCTGAGTCGCAGAGCCAGTTCTCATTGCTTCTTCTAATTCCTTAACTAAAACTGTTTCCCTCCTACGCTCTCTAGCCACTAAACTTATGCTATATCTAACTGACTCAAATTTAATGGCTCGTTTGAGGGCATACCACCATTTATTATTAACAATGGCACCGGTTAATGCTCTCTGAATCAACAAACTAATCCGATCTCTGTACTCCTTAATCGCCAAAAGAGACGTATTAAGTTTCCAGTAGCCGGAGCCTCTAGTATATCGCTTATCTAT
>NW_026395780.1:0-263 GCF_001194135.2 Octopus bimaculoides | reverse complement strand
CCAATATATATATATATATATATAAAGGCAAAGAGGGAGGTAGAGAGAGAGAGAGAAAGAAACACGCTGTACATCTTGTGGGAGTTATATGTATTTAATAAGAGCGTGACTCAGATTCCCTTTTCGTGGGTATAGACCACGTCTGCCTTGTTAGATGTTTGGAAACTCGTGACTCTGAACATCTGAAGCATACATTTGACAGCGGATGACGACAATACACATTTGGGATCTATTTTAAAACGGGGGCCACATTTTTCATTAAT
>NW_026395779.1:0-233 GCF_001194135.2 Octopus bimaculoides | reverse complement strand
GTATCTGTTTGTATGTGTGTGTATTGCTCAGTTTGTGTCTTTGTGTCTATTTGTCGTCCGCCATTGCTTGACAACTGATGTTGGTGTGTTTACGTCCACGTACCCTTGAGGTTCGGTAAGGAGATCGGTAAATAAATACCTGGATTAAAATGTAAGTACTAGTGTCGATTCTTTACACCAACAATTCTCCAACACGGTGCCCCAGTACGGCCGCAATCTTTTTGATTAAAGCA
>NW_026395778.1:0-219 GCF_001194135.2 Octopus bimaculoides | reverse complement strand
ATCTATATTATATGAATGAAATTGTATTTTGTATAACTGTTTGACCATCTACTTGAATTGCGTACAAATGTATGTATGTATGTATGGCATTGTTCAGTTTATTTCAAGATTTCTTGCCAATAAAGAATCGGTCTCTAAGCTAGATCCAAGTCTCCTTCACTGGAATTTCAAAATCAACAACAGGATATTTTTGTCTGTGTGTATGTATGTATATATGTA
>NW_026395777.1:0-494 GCF_001194135.2 Octopus bimaculoides | reverse complement strand
TATATGGATACATTTTTTTGTTCCTTTTTGGTAGTTCTCCAGCTTTTCAATTTACTATGTCATTTTGCCATTGTGTTTCATATAAGAATAGTGCCAGACACTAAGGGAAAGTAATTCTGTGTCAATGTTTGAACCAGTGGGGGGGAAACGTGTATCAGATTGTTTGACCTGTTCATATGACAACCAACTCAAATCCACTCCCACCCCTCATTTCCTCGCCCTGAAAAGGACATATAGAATAATTATGCTCCTCAATACACTGTTTGAATACATGACGATTATAGAGAATGCTATATAGATAATATCTACCCAAGTCTATAGCACAGACAGTGAAATATTCTATACTTCACACAGTATAGCATTCTTACAAATAACAAGTATCACTCTTTGAAATTCTCAGTGACATTCCATTTAAAATATTACATATTACAGTTTAGTTAACAATCTATCGTATGATGAAAATGGTTTCTATGATGTGAATGGCAGTTGTGTAC
>NW_026395776.1:0-290 GCF_001194135.2 Octopus bimaculoides | reverse complement strand
CATTTAACTCAAGATATTCAACAAACATTATTTCACAAAAATATTGCACAAATTTAATTTAATATTGTTGTTTGTGTGGCGACGATGGTGTATTATTTTCTCTCTACTCACCTGTTTAAATATTATTAAATGTATATATACATTTGTGTATGCGCGTGTGTGTGCGTATGCGTGTGTGTATCCGCGTGTATATGTATATGTATATCCATGTATATATATATATGTATATTTATGTATATATGTATATCCATATATATCCATATATATATATCTATATATATATATATATA
>NW_026395775.1:0-288 GCF_001194135.2 Octopus bimaculoides | reverse complement strand
TGGACTGATTATATCCACAAGGAAGTGGCTCAGTGGATGACATGCTGAACTTCTACAGCTCACTGTAGGTCTTAATGGAATCTTAGGAATTCCTAATGGAATCTTAGGAATCCTTGTGACTCTTAGGAAGACCGTACACGTGTGGTAGCTTACTTTAGTGTTGAGTCAGTTGCCTGTAATTCATTGGTATAAAGTGATCCTTGTTCTTGGTCAAGATCTGTGACAACTTCCTCTCTGCTTTCAGAGTTGGGTCTTTCTTTACTTTGCTGTAGCTACCATCACTTATGA
>NW_026395774.1:0-985 GCF_001194135.2 Octopus bimaculoides | reverse complement strand
TATATATATACATGCATACAAACGCACATGCATATACTGGATACGCTTTTATGCAATTTGAGTTGGCATCCTGCATTTGCCTTATTCCTCTTATATTTTGATGCATATCCTAAAGTTTCAAGGGTTTACTTATGCAACTGTCAGCTTCTTGCTCTACAGATAACTCCAGACATTGGAAAAGGTTAATACAAAAACTCTGTACGTTATCGTTTTGATTCCTTAGAAATAGCAGATAAATATCTCCCTCAAATCGTACTATTCTGTCGTAAAATACTGTGTGAGACGTTAAACAATGCTGACCTATATAACAGTAATGAGACAGGATGGTCATGGCTAGAACTATTTTTATCACAGATCTGATCTATCGACTATTACTTGGCATATATACAATGAACTATGATAGTCGTCACTTGCAAGCGAGTAGGATTTGGTAATATGTACCGTGGGGTGAGCTGGCAGAAGTGTTAGCACGCCAGGCGAAATTCTTGGTGGTATTTCGTCTGTCTCTACGTTCTGAGTTCAAAATTCACCGAGGTCGACTTTGCCTTTCATCCTTTCGGGGTCGATTAATTAAGTACCAGTTGCGTACAGGGGTCGATCTAATCGACAAACCTCCTCTCCAAAAATTTCGGGCGTTGTGTCTAGAGTAGAAAAGAATGTGTACCGTGCTTTCGCACTAACATTCGCGTCAGTAAAGTAAACAAGAGCAATATGAAAGGAAGTGCCAATCTAGAAATCGAACCAACGATTTTATTATTGTGAGCAGACTACTCTTAACCACAAACCCACGCACCCGCATAATGACAACAGCAACGACGTCAACTGAAACAAAAACTAAATATTCTGTATGGGTTCTAACTATGTTTATTGCGTTAAAATATAGCAGCACCAAATATTGGGACACGACCTTCTACGACACGACATCACTTCCAACAATAATGGTAGATAGATAGATAGATAGATAGATAGATAGATAGATAGATAG
>NW_026395773.1:655-1221 GCF_001194135.2 Octopus bimaculoides | reverse complement strand
ATGCATAAATATTTTCATACATGTATATGAACATAAATACGTACATATATCTATAGAAGCATGTATCTTTACGTGTGCGTGTACATCTGCATATATAAATAAAAGCGTGTATACGCATACATGTTTATATTCGATACTTATATATATATGGTAAAGAAAAACATATCAGTACATGCACATGTGCATACATGTACAAACATGCATCCATTTTTAAATATAGGCACATACATATTTACGTGAAGACATGTATAGAAAATTAAACAAATTCACAACCACAAACAAACACATATATAGATACATGCGTATACTCATATGCAAGCATAACTATTCACTCCCCATATATACACTCAGGCATATGTTAAACTATATACAATAGAGCCTTCAGACTCACATACATTCTCCATTCCAATGCATATCTTCTCCATATGCAAATGCGTTCTTAAACCTAACGATGCTACAGAATACGTGCATACATACATACGCACATACATGCACACACCCATCCGTATATACATACATACATGCACATATATACATACATAGAGACACAGAAACAGACATACATA
>NW_026395773.1:179-608 GCF_001194135.2 Octopus bimaculoides | reverse complement strand
ATCCATCCATCCATCCATCCATACATACATACATGCATGCATGCATGCATGCATGCATACTTATGCACAAAAGTATCTCTAACCGCTGCACCCGTTCTTGCACATAGATTCATGTATACTCAGATGTATATGCGCGGACATGCATGTGCAGATACACATGCATATAAGAAATATTCACGTATTCTCACGTACAAACACACACAAACGCATACACACAAAAGCGTACACAAGCCCAACATACGCCCACACAAAAAATATACATACATAAATGTATTCAGATATCAACAAGAACACTGGCGCACATACGCAAAAACAGCAATAACAAATCTATGTCAATAGAAGCACTACCATTCTTTACAGAACTCCATCCATTCACACACACTTACAGAAATCCAGACATACTTCAACATACAACACAGACTACACACT
>NW_026395773.1:0-169 GCF_001194135.2 Octopus bimaculoides | reverse complement strand
ACTTACAGAAATCCAGACATACTTCAACATACAACACAGACTACACACTCACACAAAGACACACAGGCACACACTCAAACGTATATGTATATCATTACATGTGTTTGTATGAGTTGCTGCATACATACATACATACATACCTACATACATACATACATAGACACACACA
>NW_026395772.1:0-228 GCF_001194135.2 Octopus bimaculoides | reverse complement strand
CGGAATCTCCATAGCCTAAAACGTGGGATTCCGTAAAAAAAATAAATAAACAAGGGGGGAAAGGTTCAGATTACATATAGTCCGTCTCCGCCATTATTGTGTGGTTTTCTAGCAAAACAAACGATTCCAACCCATCTGAACCTCAAAAACAAAAGTGTGATGGAGGGGGGACACAGCCCGGATCTTTTTTAAAACGGGGCCACATTTTTCATTAACGAAACACTTTGA
>NW_026395770.1:0-226 GCF_001194135.2 Octopus bimaculoides | reverse complement strand
ATGTATGTATGTATGTATGTATGTATGTATGTATGACTGTATGTTTGTTTGTATGTATGTGTGCATGTATGTATAATGTGTGTATGCGTATATGCGAATATGCAGGCAATTAAGTATGCGCATGTCTTTATGTCAGTGTATTTATTGATAACATGGATGAGAGATGGATCGGAAGCAAATTGTATAAATGATTATTTTACAAGTTAAATTTGATATAATTTCTTAA
>NW_026395769.1:0-221 GCF_001194135.2 Octopus bimaculoides | reverse complement strand
ACGTTAATTTCACGAGCAGGCTGTTCTGTTGATCGGATCGACTGGAACCCACGACGTCATAAGCGACGGAGTGCCAACAACAACAACCACACAGCCACGCCTGCGCCTAAATGTGATATGTATATATATATATATGAGGTGCGCGTGTATGTGAAGTGTGTGGTATGCGTGAGGTATGTATATGTGTTAGGAGTGTGTATGTAAATATGTATAAGTTTTAT
>NW_026395768.1:0-594 GCF_001194135.2 Octopus bimaculoides | reverse complement strand
TATATATATAAAATGAATGGTATGTTTTGTCCGAAAGAAGGAGGGATCTTCTATGAAATTCTTAGGATTGTTAGAAATAGCTAAAAATCTTCCACAAAACTTACACTAAACTATTTAAGAATGGGGGAAATTTCGTATAAGTTACTCATATATATGAAGGGAAAAAATGGTAGTGTAACCATCATTGTATTACTTTGTATCGTAAATAACCTATGCTGAGCTGCTACACAGCACAGGCCGCAAATGTCTGAAGGATTTTGATACCTGGAAAATAGTTTGATTTGTACTCAGATATGATAATTACAAAAATAAAGTTGATTTTTCGTTCAAGAGTAAAGTAAATGAACCACTTGAAACAATTAAAGCTCATTATCTGTTAAACTATACATGGAATATTTTCTAATGAAAGAACTCAAGTAATAAAGATAATAATAGGTTTGTTTTTTGTTAGTGAAAATTGCCACAGATCTGCAAACTTGTTACTAGGGTTAGTGGATTAAAGAGGCGGTAGTATTAGTTGGATACTATGTCGCATTCATGTATATTTGTGTATATATTTACATATCTATTATATATATATATATATACATACAC
>NW_026395767.1:0-749 GCF_001194135.2 Octopus bimaculoides | reverse complement strand
TGTATTGGATGTCCTTGTTAATTCCTAATATCCTTTTTCTTTTTTTGTCCATTACACCTTAATAAACCCATTATTATAAACTATATGAATCCTATACTAATTCTTCTTTACATTATAAAAATAAAGCTTACCTTTTATGTGTCTTCAAAATAGTATTATTATATGTATCAGCTTAAATTTTAAAATCATCTTTTAAAATAATTCAAAATAGTTTTCCTGAGCCCAATATATATAATATTCTTAGACTTTACACCTTATCTATAGCCTCTGAATTCAATATTGACATTACTTCATGTTTTTTGTATAAACTAATTACATTACATTTTATTATTATTAACATACTTCTTATTATTAAAATATTGTTTAAACTAATATTGATATCTGTAAAACAATATTGATGCTCTATTCAGACTAAAGAAAAAGCCCTGTTTGACCTATATACTTAGGTTTTAATTCCTCAACATTTTGATAGTAGTAAAAAAAACCCAACCTATAATCCCAAACATACAACCAGCTCGCTTTCCAACTCCACCACCATTTCGTACTGGAATCTCTATGCTAATAGAACCTACGACGAAGCTCCAAACTGACTGAAATTTGTCTCTAACTCCCTTTAAAAATTACGATTTTTAACTCTCATTTCTGTTATCGATCTAAACTTTTAATCTCACGTTTAAACACTGCTGTGTTTCTTTCAATTTTTTCCTAAAAACCTAACGAATTTGACCAGCATGATGTACTGCTGCCGG
>NW_026395766.1:0-501 GCF_001194135.2 Octopus bimaculoides | reverse complement strand
AAGTACCAGTTGCGTACTGGGGTCGATCTAATCGACTGGCCCCCTCCCACGAAATTTCGGTCCTTTTGCTTAGAATAGAAATGTTTTTCCAAGCCTCGTAAAAGAACTCAGAAGGTTGGTCCTCCAACCAGGCCTTTCGCGACACTCTTAAAGCCAGGCTATGGTAGTATGAATTTGCTTCCTAACCACGTGGTTCCGCGTTCAGATCCGTTGAGTACCATCTTGGGCAAGCATCTTCTAGTATAGCCTCGGGCCGGCCAAAGCCTTGTGAGTGGATTTGAGAGACGGAAAATGAAAGTGTGTGTGTATTATTACAACTAAATTTTATATAGTTACCCAAAGTTTGGCTTTGTGGGTGCGAAACCTTGGGTAACTCTATATAAAATTTTGTAATAATTACTGCTCTAGTTTTTAGAGCGTGCTTCTTTTTGATATATGCTTTTTTATTAACTATATATATATACTGTTGTGTCTGGGGAGAGTCATTTTCTTATTGTGCCT
>NW_026395765.1:0-456 GCF_001194135.2 Octopus bimaculoides | reverse complement strand
GGATGATGATTTTGACAAATATGTAGAATTCGATTAGTGAGTTTAAATGTTGAGTAGAGAACCGGCACAGTTCAAGCTACCTGTTGTCATCCGCAGTTGTGGTACACTTCTGTTGGATCTACTTCAGGAACTCCGCAGTTATGTAAAACATATGTTTCGACCCATCAGATTGATGGGTCGAAGCATATGTTGTATCTAATAAAAGTCTAATACGAAATCCATCTCCTACTATTAATTAATACTATATATATATGGCTGGCTGATAAGAAATTTTTCTGCAATATAAGGGTGTTCTACACAATTTATGCTATTCAGCATTATTGTTATGCGTTTGAGAGTAAAATATTTCCATATCTGTATATATATACATATAATAATACAAATGATATAAATGATAATACATGTTTATATATATTTTTTATTTATTTATTTATTTATGGGTTTCAGCCAAGTGGC
>NW_026395764.1:0-387 GCF_001194135.2 Octopus bimaculoides | reverse complement strand
AATAATAATAGTAATGATAATAATAATAATAATAATAATCCTTTCTACTAAAGGAACAAGGCCTGACATTTATGGGGAGGGGACTAGTCGATTACATTGACCCCAGTGTTGCACTTATTACTTAATTTATCGACCCCGAAAAGCTGAAAGGTAAAACTGACTTCGGCGAAATTTGAACTCAGAACGTAACGATGGACGAACTGCAGCTAAGAATTTTTCCTACCGCCTTAATGATCCTTTCTACTTTGGCCACAAGGCCTGAAATTTGGGGGTAGTGGACTAGTTGATTACATCGGCACCAATGCATAACTGGTACTTAATTTATCGACCGCGAAACGATGAAAGGCAAAGTCAACCTCAGCAGAATTTGAACTCAGAACCTAAAGA
>NW_026395763.1:0-396 GCF_001194135.2 Octopus bimaculoides | reverse complement strand
AGCCTTGTGAATGGATTTAGTAGACAGAAACTGAAAGAAGCCTGTCATATTTATACAAGCATACATACATACATACATACATGCATACATACATATATATATATGCTTGTATTTGTCTGTCTGTGTTTGTACTCCTACCATTACTTGACAACTGATGTTGGTGTGTTTACGTCCACGTAACTTAGCAGTTCAGCAAAAGAAACTGATATATATGTATATATAAGAAATAATTAAGATTCAGTTGAATTAGGTTCTTAGGTTGAGGCACCAAGTCAGTCCAGTATTATCTGCACAGCTCAAAGTAAGGTGAATAATATCAAAATAAGAAGCGAAGATAGATTATTTATAATATTTACATTTGACGGATATTTGTCCTCATCTTGTTTGTTGTTAACA
>NW_026395762.1:0-420 GCF_001194135.2 Octopus bimaculoides | reverse complement strand
CATGTATGTGCGTGCGTGTGTGTATATATGAGTAAGTGATGGAGGCAGTAGGAGCCGGGAAGCTGACGAAGGAATTTGATTATGTGGCATATTCCAGTGCAGAACTTTGGGGCTGACACAGATTCTGTGTCTGCGTACATGTGTGTGTGTGTGTGTGTGTGTGTGTGTGCGTACATGCATGTATGTTTGTGCGTGTGGTAGGAAGGAAGGGTGAAATTGTATGTGAACAAGCTTTTATGTGTGTGTATGACAATATAAGTGTCAGTTGGTGTATGTATCGCTGGAAGGCGGTAGATTGGGGTTAGGTGTAACGGCGGCGTGTTTGTATATGTGTGTGTATAAAAATATGTAGACAGAGAGATATATGTATGTGTGTAGATGTATCTACATATAAATAGCGAAATAAATATGTATATGCAT
>NW_026395761.1:0-395 GCF_001194135.2 Octopus bimaculoides | reverse complement strand
TATATATATATATATATATATATATACACACACACACATACAAACATACAAGCAATACACATGTGTGTCGATGTATATTCCCAGAAGCACATGTTCTGTCATGCATAATGTCTTGTGTCTATAACATTGTAAAGCATTTTTTTTTTCCTCTTTTTTTCAAGTTGTGCTCTTTTCCCCTACTCCATTGTTCTTTTATCTATTGTTAAGTTGGTATTACCTTCAGCTACTTCTCCCTCCACTCACACTCACACATACACCCTGCAAATGTTTCATCATCTCACCTGTACTCTTGCTATTTACTTGATCAATACATCTATTTATCTGTTATCTGCCTGTTGTTTTTCTTATCTGTCTGTTTTTTCTTTTATATATATATATATATATATATATATATA
>NW_026395760.1:0-510 GCF_001194135.2 Octopus bimaculoides | reverse complement strand
TGTATGTATGTATGTATGTATGTATGTATGTATGCATGCCTGCATAGCACTTAACTGTCGGTCCATAAGTCTCTAATGTATCTATACAGTTAGATAAATAAACAAACGTTATCTAATGACATCCATTAGCTTACAATTGTTCCTGCTATATGTATGCACGAATAGCCGACTGTTCATGCGATATCTTATAGTTTTACTCGGAAACTAAAAGATATCGCATGTTACAGAAAGCATTTGAATACATAAAATTGGGTACGAACAGAACTGTATGTAATATAAAAGAATTGCTAAGTTTTAGGATGAAAGTACCCAGCTCAGAAAAACATATGTATATAAATATTTAAACCAGAAGGAATATATAATTAAACACGCATACACAAATAAACACAAAGAGATATATATACACACACACATATACATACATACATATATACATACTTACATATATATATGTGTGTATATCTCTTGCTATATTGGTAGCGATTACATGTTTTTCTCATCATCAACACA
>NW_026395759.1:0-274 GCF_001194135.2 Octopus bimaculoides | reverse complement strand
CCAGAACCATGTGGTTGGTAAGCAAGCTACTTACCACACACCCACTCCTTCGCATATAAGATTCGCATTCCCAATATTTTTCATGCAGATTGGTTTCATGCAAGACAATTTTTTCCACAGCTTGGGGAATCACGCGCATAACAAAACACAATAAAGTGCATAATATATAATTTGATTATTAAATATATATAACATATATAATGCATATAATATAATATATATTATTTAATGCAGGAGTGGCTGTGTGGTAAGTAGCTTGCTTACCAACCACATG
>NW_026395758.1:0-254 GCF_001194135.2 Octopus bimaculoides | reverse complement strand
CCTTTTTTTATCATTCCTAGAGATCCTACAATCACTGGTACGGTAGTTGTCTTGAGGTGCCACATTTTTCTCAATTTCTATTAGCTAGTCTTTATATTTACTGATCTTGTCAAATTCTTTCGCCGCTATATTATGATCGCAAGGAATACTCATGTCAATTATTAAACACATCTTCTTTGTCTGATCTTTTATAATAATATCCGGTTTTATAGCTTTGTCGGTATGTACGGGGAAGTCCCAGAGAATCGATACAT
>NW_026395757.1:0-430 GCF_001194135.2 Octopus bimaculoides | reverse complement strand
TAATATGTGCACATATATACATGCATACAAATATCTATACATATATACACTCCTACACACACACACATACACATGCACACAAACACTCACATTAGTCATTTGTTTTTTATCCAAAACTACGTCAAAAGTACTGAATGGATCTTTATGAAATTTGGAAATTATATTCTATGCAGAACGGCCATAACCCCTATGAAAATTCATATATTTTTGATGTTGATGAAATTTTAACCATACATATTACACACAAATAAAGTAATATTACTAAAATTTCTTCTTCTTAGAAGTTACAAAGACCCCTTCACGGGGACTTCACACCGACAATTTAATCATTTTTCCTAAGCAAGGACGAATACAGTTGTACTATTGGAAGCTATAGGATCACCCGAACATAACAGATGAGCATTATTTTTAATTCAACGGTACAACAGTG
>NW_026395756.1:3277-4501 GCF_001194135.2 Octopus bimaculoides | reverse complement strand
AAATGCTTAGCGGTATTTCGTCTGTCTTTACGTTCTGCGTTCAAATTCTGACGAGGTCGACTTTACCTTTCGTCCTCCCGGGGTCAATAAATTAAGTAACAGTTTCGTACTGGAGTCGATCTGATCGACTAGCCCCCTCCACAATAAATTTCAGGCCTTGTGCCTAGAGTAGAAAAGAATATAATTGTGTTTGCATGTACGTGTGTGTTATTGTGAAATTATGTTTGCATGTAGTCCTACTTCGAAAAAAATGTCCGTGGATAAAATAGCGAGAGGCTAACATTTAAGTGTAAATTTATTGTATTTGTTAGTTCAGGCTCCTTACATCTAGTTACTCAGACTTTCTTTTCCGGTAACAATTTGCAGACAGAGATCACTACTTAGAATTCTCCATAGGAGTCACATTATACTGAATTAAATCAGTGACATGTTGTGGATTTCCTCTTCCTTTCTTCCAGATTGTAGTCTTATAATTTTAACTTCCGGATGTGGAACACTGTCTTGCTGACAGCTTAATGTAGTTCATTTGTTCTGATATTGCTAAACATTAAAAGTTATTTTATGACGACATTTACATTTTAAAGCGCTCTTCCTGTATAGAGTGTCTGTACTTTTAGTTAGAATTAAAACGTCTCCTTATTGCAGATATTGTAGAAAATTATTCGTTGCTGTAAACTAATAAGAATCAAGAAATTATGAAATTAATGCGACTGCCCTTTTCCTTACTGTTCAGTAGTTAAGTGATTCGTGAAATAACCCTTAAAAGTTTACTCAGATACACCTATGTATAGTTAGGTGCATTTTAGATTTCAGGCAAATATAATTTGCTGCATTTTAAATACAAATAATTGCACATCATATTTTTGTGCTAGCAGTTTGATATCAAGTTTATGATTAAGGGGACAAGTGCACAGTTAGATAGCTAGTAATTGTGATAGCTTTTCTGTCATTGTAGTCAAGATGTGCATTCAACAACCGATAAACTGTAGCAGAATTTAGTAGCTTATATAGCCCTTAATATTTGCAAGAGACCTACAAGTCATTCCACAACGACCACAAGTCAACCCTCCAGGAACAGCTCGAGCATCTGTGAGCCTTCTGTCTGATCGACACACTCTGGTGCATAAGGTGCACAAGAGAACATGCTTGTTCTCAAATTTAGTCTTACTCAGCCACAAGCACGGTCACGGAAACGTCTCCCTCTACTTAAATATATATATATAT
>NW_026395756.1:0-1282 GCF_001194135.2 Octopus bimaculoides | reverse complement strand
CGGCTCCATTTATTGGAATAATGCAATTATTACATCCATTTAAATGCAGGGCTATCCTCAGCTGCATAAATAAATAGAACTGTTTAATCAATTGGACACATTAATATAATTTTACTTAAATTCTCTAACAAAGCAAGAACAGAGGGAAAGTCCATGTTGCTACTAATGTAGTTCAAAATATATAACATTTCTAAGAACTGCATAAAGTTTGTTAGTGTCATAGCTTGTAACGGATTGTGGTTCATTTTTAATTTATTAGTCTTTTTATGAACTACCAAATCTAAGGATAGAGGACAGTGTCTGTTTAAAATGGATGGACGAAGTGAGTTGACAGTTTATAGTTGGGTATAATCATAAATACTTTAATACAGTTCTTATAAGTATAGTATATTTTGGGCTATATTAGTAGCAACATGGACTTTTTCCCTCTTCTTGCTCTATTAGAGAATTTATGTAAAATTATATTAATGTGTCCAACTTATTAAAAAATCTTATTTATTTATGTAGCTGAGGATAGCCCTGCATTTAAATTGATGTAATGATTGCATTGTCCAACTAAAAGGAGCCTCTAGAAACGGTCATACTGCATCACCTCTTGATATGCTGTTGCTAATTTTGATTATATATATATATATATATATATATATATAGGTAAACGTATCAAAATAAGAAAATACAGATAAAGTACAAATATTTGTGTATTTGCATGTGTGCATATAGTTAAATATGTGTGTGTATGTGTGCACAACATATTACAGAAGAGACAAAAGTCCACGTTACTACTAATGTCGCTCAAAATATATTACACTTCTAAGAACTGCATAAAGTTTGTTAGGGTCATAGCTTGTAACGGATTGTGGTTCATTTTTAATCTATTCGTCTCTTTTTTTTCCTTTTCTCTTTAGGGTTTTTTTTCTCTTTTCTAAAGGATATTCAGCTGTTGTTTATATTTTTTAATGCGTATGCTTTCCTTATTTACACGAAATTGGGTTGAACTGATGCCGGTGCATTGATAAGGAGGGAAGGTTTGGCATTTCGGGTTTATGTTTAGAAGAGATTGGTCTAAGTGCTTGCTTCCAGGAATTTTTCTGGTCGTGCGGTTCTGGATTTCTTGCTTGTGCACCATTAGCCTATCCCTCAAGGTTAAAATAGTTTGACCTATCCAGTCGCCACCACACCCTCACACTTGAGAACATAGATTAAGTTCTTCGAAGCACAGGTGAAGTTATATATTTTCGTAACAGGTTGACCTGACTTAAATTTGTGTATATATATATGTGTG
>NW_026395755.1:0-236 GCF_001194135.2 Octopus bimaculoides | reverse complement strand
AAGAATGAGGAAAGAAAGACAGACAGGAATGAATGGTAGAGCTTGGAGAAATAACCTGAGACTTCATGATAAGGCCTTTATCACAGTCATTCGTTTAATTAACCGAAATCGCTAAAACCGGAAATCTAAATTGTTTCTCAGACTCTTTTCGCTTGTAGGTTTAAAAGCAATTCTTTGATGGCCTTTCTGTGCATGAACATGTTTATACGCATACACACATACATACAAACATACAT
>NW_026395754.1:0-257 GCF_001194135.2 Octopus bimaculoides | reverse complement strand
TACGCTCTTCAACAGAAAGAATACGGAGAAAACAAGGAGAAAAACACGGCTGCATCCTCGTTACACGAGAAAAGCCATTGCCAAGAAGACTTACTAAAATGATTCATTACTGTTGCCATGTGATGCCCTTATATGACTTTTAATCCCGGCCAAGCTTTTACACATTTTATTACATACTAGACAACTGCGCTGGCTGGCAGGAGAAATAGGTGCTACCATATGCACTCTCTTAACATGTCTTTTTAGACCTCCAACTG
>NW_026395753.1:0-214 GCF_001194135.2 Octopus bimaculoides | reverse complement strand
ACGGTTAATCCCTACCCATTGTTTTCATCTCATTCCTTTCTGCCGAAGGGCATAGGCTCGAATAGTCAAAGACTTTTCTATTCTAGCCGAGCGTCAAACTAATACACTTGTCTGTTGTTCCTTCACATACCTTCGTCTTTTGTTTTCTGTAAATTTGAAATATATATAAATGTGTGTGTGTGTGTATGCATATATATATGTGGATGTATATGTG
>NW_026395752.1:0-683 GCF_001194135.2 Octopus bimaculoides | reverse complement strand
ATATATATATATATGTGTGTGTGTGTGTGTGTGTGTGTGTGTGTACACAGTTATGTGAATGTATGTATATGTACACACGGTTGTTTATGTATGTTAATGTGTGTGTATATATATATGTGTGTGTGTGTGTGTGTGTGTATGATAATGCACACTTGTGTGTATTTCTATGCAAGAATAAGGGCAAGTACATATATGTGCATATATGCATATATGTGTACCTGTATGTATGTAAGAGCAGATATATATGTGTGCATGCATGCATATATGTGTATATGAGGATATGTTGATGTGTATGTATATATATTATATCTGTATGCGCTTATGTATGTATGTGTATATTTGTACTTGTATGTATGTGAATTTCTTGCCCGTATATATGTATGAATACATATGCGTATATGAGTGTATTACTCATCTGTTTAATTATCTATTTACACTTATATATCTATATGTATATATGTACGTGCATATATGCACGAATCTATGCGTACAAATTCCTATTTGATTATCATCTGTACTATTCACAATTTTGCAAATATGTATAAGTTTATGCACGTGTGTAAGCACTGATATGTGTATATTTGTGTATGTGCATGTATGGACATAAATATATGCCATCCTGATCAATATGCTACCATTTAACTAATTATCTTTTTAGTGTGCATATGTGTGTATGAGCACTA
>NW_026395751.1:0-278 GCF_001194135.2 Octopus bimaculoides | reverse complement strand
TATTATTATTATTATTATTATTATTATTATTATTATTATTATCACTTATTATTATTATTAAGGCGACGAGCTGGCAGAATCGTTCGCACGCTGGACGAAATGCTCAGCAGTATTTCGAACGTCGCTACGTTCTGAGTTAAAATTCCACTTTGCTTTTCAACCCTTGGAGTCGATAGAATAAGTGCCAGTTGAACACTGGGATCAATGTAATCGACTCATCCCCACATCCCTCAAGCTGCCCTTGTTGCAAAAATTTGAAATAATAATCATCATCATCA
>NW_026395750.1:0-410 GCF_001194135.2 Octopus bimaculoides | reverse complement strand
AATGTAAAAGAATTAAATGGAACCGGGAAGAATATAAAGAAGTAATATACACGTATTACTTTGCATTAAGTAGGCCAACCCAAGAGAAACACACCGCAAACTCCTACATAATTTGGAGGAGCCGGAATCCAGCTAGCAGACCAAACCTGGATGAAAACAGATTAGCAAATGTTAGAAGAGATATCCTCAGAAATACCAGACTCACAGATGCAGAATTGACCTCTATTAAAAGAGCGGTAGAGAATGACCTAAATATAAGTCAGGAAAGAAATAATGAAACAGAGGAGAGGAACGTTGGACCACAAGCATTGACTGAAAGGCGACCATCTGCCGAAACCACTCAAGAGCCTGAAGAAAAGTGAGAATATAATGACCCTAGGGAAAACAGCCAGGAAAATGATGTCGAAACA
>NW_026395749.1:0-353 GCF_001194135.2 Octopus bimaculoides | reverse complement strand
AATAAGTACCAGTTATGCACTGGGGTCAATGTAATTGACTTAATCCCTTTCTCTATCCTTGTTTGTCCCTTCTATGCTTAGCTCCTTGTGGGCAATAAAGAAATAATTATAGCAACAAAATTGATGATGAGCAGTATGGAAAAGTGCTCCCTTCATTTCGTGTAGTCAGAGCAAGTTACAATGATGAAGGCTTCAATATATATCAGCTATTGTAGCCATATGTATGTGTATATGCATTTATGAGCTTACATGTAT
The DNA here is from genome assembly GCF_001194135.2 of Octopus bimaculoides. Classification (NCBI taxonomy): domain Eukaryota; kingdom Metazoa; phylum Mollusca; class Cephalopoda; order Octopoda; family Octopodidae; genus Octopus; species Octopus bimaculoides. Next base: position 98 of record NW_026395749.1, on the reverse strand, counting down.
ATGCTGTTTGCATAGCTTGTGTGTTTATGTGGATATATATATGTGTGTGTGTGTTTTTGGGTATATATAATTCTATATACATATATAAGTTTATGTGT
>NW_026395748.1:0-350 GCF_001194135.2 Octopus bimaculoides | reverse complement strand
ATATATATATATATATACAGAGAGAGAGAGAGAGAGATACCTATATACGTTTATACTTATATACATACATATATACATATAACAACAAATATATATATACATATATATATATACATGTACTATATATATATATGCATACATACAGGTATGCATGCGTGTATGCTTGTGTATGAGGGGGCGGGGTGACTGTGTTCTCTCAACTTTCTTCTGTTCATGATCCCAACTGGTCAGAGGGGCGTGACCATGCTGGTGTGTCCGTTAAGTGATCAAGAGATTTCCATTTGAAGGCGCACACACACACTTATATATATATATATACTAGCAGAAATACCCGGCTTTGCCCGGGTTAA
>NW_026395747.1:0-603 GCF_001194135.2 Octopus bimaculoides | reverse complement strand
AAGGTTCCTAAACTTGGAAAATGGGTGCCTCATGAATTGTCCGAAAACAATCACAAATCCCGAGTTGACATCTGCTCTTCTCTCGATTCTCGCGAACTCATTTCGCCCTTTTTGGATAGACTTGTGACTGGTGAAGAAAAATGAATCTTCTATTAAACGTCGTCACATCACAGAAAATCGAAGAGCTTGATTGGAAAAAAATTCCTCATCCACCTTATTCTCCCGACCTTGCTCCTTCAGACTACCATTTGTTTCGTAGTTTACAGAATCATTTGGGGGACATAACTTTCGCAAGCCAGGAGGTCGAAACTGACATTTCAGAGTTCTTCGCTTTGAAACCAAAAGAGTTTTACATTGATGGGATTAAAAAGTTTGTAAATAGATGTAAGGAAGTCATTGATAATCAGGGAAAATACATTGATGATTAAATTTCAATTAAATATAACATTTGATCACTTGTTTTCTTTATTCATAATTCGGACAGAACTTATGGGATGACCTGATATATATGTGTGTGTGTGTGTGTGTGTGTATGTATTAATATATATATTAATACATACATACATACACTTTTATTTTTCAACCTCTCTATCTATCTATCTA
>NW_026395746.1:0-409 GCF_001194135.2 Octopus bimaculoides | reverse complement strand
GTATATATAAAAGTGTGTATGATGTATGAGTCTGTGTGATATTGTATGTGTAGTTAATATCATGCAATGTATGTAGTTAATATCATGCATGTCTGATATTGTGTAATGTATGCTGTTACATAGTTTATGCACAAAGATGTTAATGCGTTATGTATGTACATTTAATGCTATATGCTATACATGGTGTAGGTGTGTGCTGCAGTACACCATTGTCTGTGTATGTTATACAATGTATTACTATGATACTGTGTAATATACTAATGGGTTATATAAATATACATGGTTGTATAACAGTATGTTATACATGGTGTGGTGTATGCTACTGGATATCCTTGTATGTGTATTATGTTATACAATGTATGACTAAGATATATAATGTATGTATATATTTTAATGTGAATGTATGATA
>NW_026395745.1:0-212 GCF_001194135.2 Octopus bimaculoides | reverse complement strand
TGTACATATATGTGTGTATACATGCTTATATATCCTTTGTATTATATATACATATATATGTTTCTATATGTATGTGTACTTGCGTGTGTGATGCTCATGTGTGGTGTTTATGTGTGCGCGAAGTATACGTATGTGCTTGTGCCTCTGGGCTTCGGCAGATCTTTGCTAAATAGTGGAGCAATCACATTGGCTCTCACATAGAGATGATACTT
>NW_026395744.1:0-214 GCF_001194135.2 Octopus bimaculoides | reverse complement strand
ATACATACATACATACATACATACATACATACATACATACATACAAGCAGGCACGCTCACACACGGTTGTATGTTCACATCTATAACCATAAGATAATTATAACGAGAGGCGGATTTTTATTGATTATATAAGTGTATGTTGTGAACGTATTTGTATTTTAAATTAGTGGAATAGATAGATAGATAGATAGATAGATAGATAGATAGATAGATA
>NW_026395743.1:0-634 GCF_001194135.2 Octopus bimaculoides | reverse complement strand
TACTGCTGTGGCGGTGTATATGGTATTAATCCCTGTTAGTTCTAACATTTCCGATTAACTACACTGTTCGTAAACACGTGTGTTGCTTATTTTTTCAATTAGCGAAAAATTGTGACAAACAGATACGCACAGCGTAATTCATTATATAAACAATATATGCGTATAGCTTACCATTTTTCTGTAATTTTGTCTGCTCCAAAAGAAAACAAACCAAAAAAAACGGATGAAATATGTCAACAGGGAATAACAGTTTTGTCACCGGCAAAAAATTATTGTTTACAAAACAGCAGTAACTGCATTCAGCTGAATAGACGTCAGTGATTGGTTGAAATTACAGAAATACGACAACTTTAACATGAAATAACTTGCGATGTACAATTTTTTGTTAAGAAGGCTAAGAGAAAAAGTTGTTTTATATGACACATTCTACCAGTATCCCAAGTTTGAAAATGTTTTGTTAAGAAAACAAGTGTTGCCCGGCAAACCAAAAAGATCCAGAGAAACAAATGGTAGATTCGGACTGTCTGTATTTTAAAACCACGAATTAAAAAAGAAAATTGTTGGGTGAGTGGGACATTAAAAAAATTTTTTTTGCATAATCGTATTAATTCCATTATGCAGAATACAAAATCGA
>NW_026395741.1:0-698 GCF_001194135.2 Octopus bimaculoides | reverse complement strand
ATATATATATATATATATACATATACGTACATACATATACATACACACACAAATTTACATACATACACGTACAGAGACACACACACATGTACATATGCATATATATATATACATACATACACGTATAGAGATATACACACATGTATATATGCATATATATATACATACATACACGTACAGAGATACACACACATGTATATATGCATATATATATACATACATACACGTACAGTGATACACACATGTATATATGCATATATATACATATATATATACACACACATCTTTTACTTGCTTCAGTCACCAGACCACAGCCATGCTGGAGCATCGTTGTTTACTTCGAGTATCGCGTTGTTGCTTATTCAAAAGAACTTTGCATAAAGATGTGTATATATATAGATAGATACAAACACTAACGTAACTTCGTATATTATACACACGCAAGTTTCACGAATACACACATACATAAAGGACTGTCTTTTGATATTGGAATGCTTGTATAAAGTTCTATATGCATTTTATACACACCAGACTACACACATGTAGTCAAGCATATGTGTATACACACACACACACACACACACACACGTAGTTAAACATATAGATACACACATATATATATATTTATATATATATACACACACACAGATAAGTTTACACACACATTAAATCATGAACATCTATCTATATATATATAT
>NW_026395740.1:0-294 GCF_001194135.2 Octopus bimaculoides | reverse complement strand
ATAATAATAATAATAATAATAATAATGGTTTCGAATTTTGGCACAAAGCCGGCAATTTTGAGGGGAGAGGCAGGCCAATTAGATTGATCTCATTACTCGACTGGTTCTTTATTTTTAATCGACCCCCGAAATGATGAAAGGCTGAGTCGATCTCGGTGAGGTTCGAACTCAGAACGTAATGAGTCAGAGGAAATATCACTAAGCATTTTGTCATACGCGTAAACGATTCTGCCAAACGATATGACAACTCGAATAATAATAATAATAATAATAATAATAATAATAATAATAATA
>NW_026395739.1:0-364 GCF_001194135.2 Octopus bimaculoides | reverse complement strand
CAGACTGTAAAAGGGCAAGACAAATGAAAAAAATACTAAATAAAAAAAACCATTAACCTACATACCATGGTTTCACCTGTTAAATCTTACATATCCTGCAGATATTTACTTATGTAAGTTTTAACAGGTGAAACCATGGTACGTAGGTTAATCTTTTTTTTTATTTAGTATTTTTTCATTTGTCTTGCCCTTTTACAGTCTGTTGTGTCGCTGAATTTTTACTGAGAACATATTTTTTTCGTGGTTAGATGATTCGGCATCTATTTCTAGCATATAGGAGTCCACTTTTGCCGGTCATTCCTCTTATGTTTGTTTGTAATATAATTTTAATCTTCGGATTTTTTTAATATGCTAGACCATTGGT
>NW_026395738.1:0-299 GCF_001194135.2 Octopus bimaculoides | reverse complement strand
ACATATAACTGCAGGTACACACATTCATGCGCAAACATACTATTGTAAATATGTCTTCTTTCAGTCTATATAGTCTATCTAGTTATATTAACGTAAGGAATTTATTATATGAATATATTGTATACAATATGTTTATATATGAATATATTATGTATATATGTATGCATATATGTGTTTATACGTATATGTGTGTCCATGTGTTCTCAAACACAACCTTCGGCTAATATACGCCTGAGACAATAATATAGACAAATGAAACTATATTTACATATTATGTGTTTTTGTACGTACTTATATGT
>NW_026395737.1:0-561 GCF_001194135.2 Octopus bimaculoides | reverse complement strand
TATAATCTGCAGATTTTAGCTAAATAAAAATAAGCTAGAAGCAATTAATGATTTAGCAATTTTGAATCAATTATTTATTCGTTTCGGCAATTCAATTTTTGGGCTTCTCAATCGTTGATGGTTTCATTTTTAACTACGCCGCATTCTCGAGAAGTTGGCAGAAAGTTTTTCTCCAAATTATTTTAATTATGACTGAAATATGTGAACGTGGGAGACCGAAAGCTCGGGTAAAAATCATGGACGAGATCATTAATAAAGAAGATCTGATTCAAAAGGAATACACGCTACACGATATTCACCAGGTAACTAAGGATATTGATTGTACAATTAAATTTCTTGCATCGGTCGGTTTACTTCACAATTCGGTGATCTGTTGTGACCGAGCAATGGGTTTTGTGATTCGTAAACGATATTCAGATGGAAGAGCTTGGCACTGTTCTATATGCAGATCTTATCGCAGCATTAGGAATGATTCTTTCTTTTCTAAGTCTTGTATCCGTCTGACCCGCCTTCTTGAACTTATTTATTGGTGGACGTCAATTGAGTCCACGCAGTCTGTTG
>NW_026395736.1:0-540 GCF_001194135.2 Octopus bimaculoides | reverse complement strand
AAATAAAAACAAACATAAATGGTAACATACATATAGATGACTAGAATGATAGATATTCAGGTAGGCAGATATACAGAAAAATTGCCAGTTTTGCACAGAGAGAGAGAGAGAGAGAGAGAGAAACGTAGATCGATTGATCAATCGATAGATAGAGAAACAGATAGGAATATAGACATTTAAACCTGACGGCCAAATAACTTTATATTTGTCTGAAAGTGTGTACAGCACTGAGTGGGTACGTACGAGGGAGAATCCGTATTATTGATAAAAATTACTTTTTCCCCCCCTCATGCAATCCACCAGCGTCCGCTGTCCGCTTCTTTTGTATTCAGATATCAGAACTAAAATAACTAAAGAATTCATCTTTTGTCAGTAACTTCAGACATTCCATCATTTTCTTTTTTTTTCTAATTTTACCTTTTACAAAACCTTTTTATATGTATTTTTTTCCATCCACGTATTTATTCAGTTTCTTACGTCGTAACATTGCCATATTGATACTTGTACATATGTGCTTGTGTAATGTATATGTACATATAT
>NW_026395735.1:0-211 GCF_001194135.2 Octopus bimaculoides | reverse complement strand
CTGTACAAATTAATCTGTGGAAGACCATGTCTTCGTGTCTAGGCTTTGTGGCGAAATTCTCGTTTAAGCACTTCATATAATTCTTCATAACTTTTTAATTTGGAGAATTTACAGAAACTTTTTGCGAATTTCTCTTTTCAATACACGGGAATTCATATGATTGTAGTGGCTTCATGCAGGCATGGCGTGGATTCGATCCTCGATCGCCAAA
>NW_026395734.1:0-207 GCF_001194135.2 Octopus bimaculoides | reverse complement strand
ATGTGTGCATATATGTTTGTATATGTGTGTCTGTCTGTCTGTATGTCTGTACGTATGTATGTGCATATGTGCCTGTATGTGTATCAATGTTATGTATGTTTGGAATAATCTATTAAATACTCATTGTTTTTTTAGTTTTGATCCTCTCTTTAGAGTCATATATATATGTATATATATACCGGAGTAAGCACATGAAATGTGCAACAA
>NW_026395733.1:0-266 GCF_001194135.2 Octopus bimaculoides | reverse complement strand
TGTGCAGTATTGCTGTTATGGACAGCATCATTATTCTTATGATGATGATTGTTATTATTATTATTATTATTATACTCTTTAGTTGTATTAGTGTTGCTGTTGTTGTTGTTGTTATCATCAATGTCGTTATCGTTACTAGTATTAATTTCTATGGCTATTATTATTAATATTATTTCACAGTCATCTTAATTATCATCATCATTATCATCGTCATCATCTTCATCACAATCCGTTTCCATCACATCATCATCATCATCACGATCCTT
>NW_026395732.1:10132-12150 GCF_001194135.2 Octopus bimaculoides | reverse complement strand
ATATCACATTAATCGTGGATGTCATTGGGGATGTTTTCTGTGGTGGACCAGGAAAGAATGGACTTGATAATTTAGTTTCTGAAAATAAACAAATATCAATGTGTCATCATCATCGTTAACATCTACCTTCCATGCTGGCATAGGTTGGATGGTTTGACAGGAACTGGCCAGGCAGAAGATGGCACCAGACTTCTGTGTCTGTTTTGGCATGCAGAGAAGTCTGGTGCAGTCTTCTGCCTGGCAACACACCTCCTGGCGCAAGTTGAACAAAATGACACATAAAGACACATATCTGTCATAGCAAAAGTGAGGTCCTGAATGCATTGTGCTTATTCCTGTCCATGCTGGGCCCTACATCCACATCTGCCCCTGTGAATCATCCCCTTCACCACATCTCATCTTCCTAACACCCATCCCGCCATTACTCTTCTAACTATGGTCCTACTTTACAGCTGTAACCATTTGAGAGCAGAATCTGCACATACTTCTCACCCACCCCCACCATTTCAATAATACCAGTTGCCTCTCTTTCATCATCATCTCTATCCATACAACCTTCCATCAATCATCCCTTTCTGTCCCTTCACTAATCTCCCCCCCCTCCCTCTTACTCTGCCAGGCTTCATGTTTAACACTTCTCCTATCTGCAATCATTCTCAACACCCTCTCACATCCATTGTTAATACAACCTCCAATTTTGTGGCCCCACTTACTATAGCCCCCCTCATGTATCTCTAACTCCCATCTCTGTCCCAGTTGATCATCATTATCGACCCAACTCCTCCACTGTCACATCCTGTGCATCATCTCTGTACTCTCTTATCTATTTATGAATTTATGCTTCTGCTGCTCTCCACTGCTACTCCTACGCTGCTACTCGTCACTCCCTCCTACCCAAACCTCATCTAACTCTCACTTACCCCACTCCAAACTGATATTTACCATTGCTTGGGAGTGCAAAACTGGAAGCAAGCAATCTTCTGTACAAGAAACAAAGTTTAGTCTTATTTCAGAAAGAACTTTCAGTGAAATACCTTCTTGTTTGCTCCGTATGTCTTTATTTCTTGCATTTTATCAAATTTTTCGGGATTTTTTTCTTTTTTTATTCAGGAGAGAATATTTCCAAAGGATAAAGAGGATATTGAAATTCAAACTCAGTGGCATATATATATATATATATATATATATATATATATATATATATCATTACTGTCATAAACACAAGAGAAGTAACCATCATCACAAACTGTGATGGAATTATTAAATGGGAAATGGAAGACCTTCAGAACGGAGATGGGAAAACAAAGAAACTGCTGACATTCTACAATGCACTGCATCCACAGATTTGTATTTCAAGAGAAAGAATGGAGGGAGAAGATTGTATGGAAGTGGAGAAAGAGATTTATAAGGGAGTATGTTGTTGAGAGTGTTGAGGTGCTTTTGAAGGCAGTAAGAGTGGAAAAGGTGTGACTGGAAAAAGAGGTGAAGATTTTGGAACAAGAAATGTTTATTAAAAATATGAAGGATATTGAGATGAGAAGTCATTTCAGAGAATAAAGAAGGGAATTTTGAAGAAAGAGACAGGGTTTGTTCTTTTTTTTCATCCTATTTGTGCAAGATCAACAACCAGAACAAGATACATCAGGAAGATATCTCAACTAAATGTAGAATGTGTGGTGAAAGTGATGGCTGCAGACGTAGCTTCTGGATGTAAAATGCTTACTCAGGGGGTTTCTAATATCTGGAGACATGACAAGACTGTTACAACCACACATTGGCAAATCTGTAAAAGAATTCTGGATTTGAACATGTGGGAAAATAGTATGACCATAAAACGGAACACGTCCTTGAAGATGACCATCTGAAGGTACTGTGGGATATGAAACATTCTGGAAACCCCCAGGTTTAATAATGATTCCATTATTATTGCACTCAATAAGGAGGAACAAGTGTGTCGCTTAATTGATGATGCCTGTCTGTTTGGAACAGGAATGGTAGACAAAGAATGTGAGAGAATA
>NW_026395732.1:8945-9624 GCF_001194135.2 Octopus bimaculoides | reverse complement strand
ATATATATATCATCATCATCATCGTTTAATGTCCGCTTTCCATGCTAGCATGGGTTGGACGGTTTGACTGAGGACTGGTGAACCAGATGGCTACACCAGGCTCCAATCTGATTTGGCAGAATTTCTACAGCTGGATGCCCTTCCTAACGCCAACCACTCCAAGAGTGTAGTGGATGCTATTACGTGCCACCTGCACAGGAGCAAGTTCAGCGGTATTGGTAATGACCTCGCTCAAATGTTTTTTCATGTACCACAGGCACAGAAGCCAGACAGCTGCTCTGGCAATGATCACGCTCAGATGGTGCTGTTAGCACTCCACTGGCACAGGAGCCAGTCATCGAATTTGGTTCAATTTCGATTTCACTTGCCCCAACAAGTGAAATTGAAGTTGAACCAAATTCGTTCAAAGGTCATGCTTCACCACCTCAACCCAGGTCTTCCTGGGTCTACTTCTTCCACAGGTTCTCTCCACAGTTAGGGTGTGACACTTTTTCACACAGCTGTCCTCATCCTTATGCAACACATGACCATACCAGCACAGTTGCCTCTCTTGTACACCACATCTGATACTTCTTATGTCCAACATTTCTCTCAAGGTACTTACACTCTGTCTAGTATGCACACTGACATTACACATCCAGCGGAGCATACTGGCTTTATTCCTTGCAAGCTTATGCAT
>NW_026395732.1:7852-8935 GCF_001194135.2 Octopus bimaculoides | reverse complement strand
AGCGGAGCATACTGGCTTTATTCCTTGCAAGCTTATGCATATCCTGAGCAGTCACAGCCCATTTTTCATTGTCGTGTAGTATGGCTGTTCGCACACAAGCATCATACAGTCTGCCTTTCACTTAGAGTCAGAGGCCCTTTGTCATCAGCAGATTTAGGAGCTCTCTGAACTTTGCCCTGACTATTCTTATTCTAGCAGCTACACTCTCAGAGCATCCACCACCACTGCTGAATTGGTCACCTAGGTAACAGAAGCTATCAACTACTTGCAATTTTTCCCCTGGACATGTGATGGAAGCTGTTCTCTGAAAATTTACAGTGTTTATTGCCCCAGTGCATCTGCCACACACAAACACTATCTTCCCAGTTAGCCTTCCTTCGATATTGCTGCACCTTTTATGTGTCAATAGCTTACACCAGATACATCTTATGAAGTTTCTACCTACACATTTCCTACAAATTGAGCAGGGCCATCTATCTGAAGGGATTTGTGGGTTATCTGCCTTCTTACTTACTAAGACTTCGGTTTTAGCTAGATTGACTCTAAGGCCCTTCGATTTTTAGACCTTGCTTCCACACCTGAAACTTTTCCTCTAGTTCTGGTAGTGATTCAGCTATCAGAGCAAGGTCATCAAAATAGAGGAGCTCCTAGGGTCAACCTGTCCTGAATTCCTCTGAAGAGGGAGCTGAGAACTGATTCTTTGTGGACCCCTACTCCTACCCGGAATTCTTCACTATACTCATTGCCAACCGTCAACTTACTGACAGCATCCCTGTACATGGTTTGTATAGCTCTAAGGATTATGATGAACAAGAGGGGGCTGAGCACCAATCCTTGGTGAACCCCTACTTGTACTCTGAATTTTTTGCTATACTCATTGCCAACTCTCACCTTACTGGTAGCATCCCTGTATATAGATTGTACAGTTCTCACTAACCACTCGTCTATCCCTAGTTTCCATACTGACCACCAGATAAGGGATCGGGGGACACTGTCAAATACTTTCTCCATGTCAATGAAAGCCAAACACTAATACAACAAAAGACTGCAACCAGACCCCATAACAAAAAAAAAAAAAAAAAC
>NW_026395732.1:973-6758 GCF_001194135.2 Octopus bimaculoides | reverse complement strand
AATAATAATAATAATAATAATAATAATAATAATAATAATAATAATCTGGATGTTCAGTAGAGAAGACACAACAAAGCACCATGATATTCAATATTAACAAATTGTTTACCTTTTGAATGAAATCCTTCATTTTCCTGTCTATTTAGATATTCAGCAAATATCTGTGAAAACAAATAACAATGAGAATCATTTTTATGTTTTATTTTCCCATTTTTGCAAAAAGAATAGATTTAATTTAACAACAGACAAACAAAATATTTGGAATGTCTAATGATTTATTTCTAATTAGTAATAAGGAAACGAGGAAATTTACTTAGATATTGCATCCATGGCCTTCCTGTCTTTTGGGAGACATGAGACCTGTGTCAATAATGGTAATACAGTGGATACAGCAGAAAAACCTCCCACACTTTACATGGCCACTGATGTGGTATTAGTGAAGTTAAACATGTGGTAATGGTGTCTTCATGTAGCTGAAGTTCCACTGTCTTTTCTCTCCAGTTACCATCATGGTTAGAACTGTTGGACCTTGTGTTCGCAGTCAAAATGTCTATCAAGAATGTTGAATTTGGGGGTTTTCTTGTTACATCCTGTTTGACCAAAACTATTTCAGGAACAAACAGGAGTAGAAGGTAATTATTTTTACATTGTAAGGAAGAATGAGAGGAAACGTGACAATTCACACCTTGGTCTTTCATAACAAAGAAAAGAGAAAAGATTCAAAGAGAAAAAACGTTCACAAACAGTTTTACAGTGGGCAGAAATTTCCTCCATCTTTTTGGTACAGTGGAAAGACGTGAAGATTAAATTTTGGTATTAATACTGCTTCTATCGTTATGATTTTTAATAGACCTTTAGGCTATTCATTATCTTTAATAAACCTTCTGGCTATCAATTATTTCTAATAAACCTTCTGACTATTAATTAGCTTTAATAAGCCTTCTGGCTATTTGCAACATCAATGACTGAAAAGACATGAAAATGTATATATCGTTGACAGTGAGATTCGGCTATGGTGTCGCTATTGGATATCTGTCACTGAGCGAAAATACATGATCTGGCAGTTCTGGTGCCAGTAGATGGATGATTGTCATCTGCCAACAATATAAATGTGAGTGCTTTTATGCACCATGTGTCCATATTAGAGGTCCTTTCAAGGTAAATAATACAGTATTTGGTGCTCTAACACAACATCCACATTTAGTTGGATGTTAAGATTGCCTCTTTGTATTAATACTGCTTCTGTTGATATTATTTTTAATTGCTTTGATTTAGGTCCAGTCTCAATGTATGGCACCTTGGACAAGTTTCTTCGACTACAGCCTTAGGCCAAACAAAGCCCAGTGAATGGGTTTGGTAAGCAGAAACTGAAAGAAGCCTGTCATACATGTGTGTGTGTGTGTGTGTTTCCTTGCCTTGACATTGTGTGATAGTTGTAGGCGAGCTTCCCTGTTATGCAAGCGGTGTCCTTTGTTTCTAATATTTTGTGATATTTTGTAAAATGGGGAAATAGTTACCTCCCTTGGAAAGAGGTGAGGGTTGGTGACAGGAAAGGCATCAAGCCATAAAAAATCCACCTCAACAAATTCCATCCAACCCATGCAGGCACAGAAAAGTGGATGTTTTGATGATGATGATGATGATGAAGATACCACTACAGTTTTTTTTTTGCTACATTTATTGTATCTTTTCTAAATCTGTCTCTGAAATAATGATAATATTAATAAATAATAATAATAATAATAATAATAATAATAACAATAATGTGGATCACCAAGTGCTTAGATTTGTTTGGAATTGCGAGAAATCTAACATGTTTTCTGAAGAGATGTATGGTGAGTTGGAAAACTGAGTCGACATCCTATGGAAAAAAAACTTGGGCACTCTGGGCACCAGAAGAGGGATTTTCCAAAGCAATAGCTTATCTCTGTTGTATTTTGTTCTTTGTGTGATCCCTCTGACCTTGGCACTCAGGAAAATGAACCTGGGCCTTCAACGAAAGGGAAAATCTCAAACGATCAACCACTTCCACTTTATGGATGATTTGAAGCTGTATAGCAAGGATGAGGCACATATGAGTTCTTTGGTGAACATGGTCCACTGTTTTATCATCATCATCATCATCATTGTCGTTTAACGTCCGCTTTCCATGCTGGCATGGGTTGGACGGTTTGGCTGACAGCTGGCAAGCCAGAAGGTTGCACTAGGTTCCAATCCGATCTGGCAAAGTTTCTACAGCCGAATGCCCTTCTTAACACAAACAACTCTGAGAGTGTAGTGGGTGCTTTTAAGTGCCACTGGCATGAGGACCAGTCAGGTGGCACTGGCATCGACCACATTTGGATGGTGCTTTTTATATGCCACTAGCACATGAGCCAGTCAGGCGGCACTGGCAACAACCATGCTCGGATGGTGCTTTTTTATGTGCCATTGGTATGGGACCAGTAAGCTGGCACTGGCATCGACTAAACTCGAATGGTGCTTTTTACATACCACCAGCATGGGAGCCAGTCAGGTGGCACTGGCAATAATCATGCTCGAATGGTGCTTTTAACGTGCCACCGGCATGGGTGCCAATCAAACAGTACTGTCATCGGCCACGACAACAATTTCGCTTGCCTCAACAGGTCTTCGCAAGCATAGTTTTATTGCCCAATGATTGAAGGGTACTCTTAAATGGGCTATTTATGCTGCACTGGCATAGGCCAGATTGACTCTAAGGTCCTTCGAATCTAGACCTTGCTTCCACACCTGAAACTTCTCCTCTGGTTCTGATAGTGACTCAGCTATTAGAGCAAGGTCATCAGCATAGAGAAGCTCCCAGGGGCTTCCTGTCTTGAATTCCTCTGTTATTGTCTGAAGGACTATGAGAGGGAGCTGAAGATTGATCCTTGGTGAACCCCTACCTCTATCCGGAGTTCTTCACTGTACTCATTGCCAACCCTCATCTTACTAACAGCATCCCAATACATGGCTCGCACAGCTCTCACTAACCATTCTTCTATCCCTAGTTTCCTCATTGACCACCAGATGAGGGATCGGGGGACCCTGTCAAAGGCTTTCTCCATGTCAACGAAAGCCAGGTACAGAGGTTTATCTTTGGCTAGGTATTTCCCCTACAGCTGTCTTACCAGAAATATAGCATCAGTGGTGCTTTTCCCTGGCACAAACCCAAACTGCATCTCGTCTAAACTGACTCCCACCCTAATTAGTTGGGCTATGACCCTCTCCATGACTTTCATTACCTGATCCAACAACTGTAATTATTTCTATCTAATGCATCACCTTTACCTTTGTAGCAGTTGACTATGGTGCTGCTACACCAGTCATTGGGTATGACTCCTTCGTGTATCACCTGATTGACTATACGGGTGACTAGACTATAGCTGACACCATCTCTGCGGTGATTCCTGATGGGCCAAGGGCTTTCCCTATCTTCATACCCTTAATTGCTTTATCTACCATGGTACTGTCAATTGGGATAGCTAGTCCCTCTGTTGGGTCGACATTTGGCAGACTCTCTTTCTCCCATTCGTTCTCTTCATTCAGAAACTTTTCATAGTGGCGTCTCCAAGTCTCTCTCTTTGCAGCCTCAATGAACACAAGTGAGCCATCATCCATGCAGACACATTTCTCTCCTATGACATTATGATTCTCTTTCACACACTGTCTTGCAACATGAAACACTTCAAGTCTTTGGTCCTCACAGCACAGAACATTAGCAAATTTTTTCCTATAGTGCTGTCAAAATGTCCAACCCATGCCAGCAAGGAAACCAGATGTTAAATGATGATGATGGTGATGATGATGATGATTCCATGTTTTATTTTGCTTTCTATTTCCTTTGTTTATTTCAAAATATATTTTTTGCAAATTCTAAAAATTTCAACATAAAACAACAAACAAATACATCAACTAACCTTTATTATTTTTGTCTCTGTAGGAAAAACAACAAAGTAAACATCTTTGATCTGGCTTGGATTTACATTTGAGTAGTTTTTCACTGCTTCATACATAATTCCAGGTAGTTTTTCAATGGGGTACCTCATTTTTCCAGTCCCTAATATAGGAAATGCAAGGCTTTTTGCTCCCATTCTCTCAGCAGTTTCTAGACAATTGGTTATTATTTGAGTCAAGTTTGCCAGAATCTAAAAAAATAATTGTTTTGTAATTGACAATGAACATTTTATTAAATGATTTTCTTATTACAGAAAGAAACCATTAAGTTGTAATAAATATAATCCCCCTTTAGTTAGATGGCCCTGCTTGATCTTTAGAAAAGGTGTAGGTAGAAACTCCATAAGATGTACCCGGTGTAAGCTGGGTACACATAAGAGGTACAGCAATATCAAAGGAAGGTTAACCAGGATGATAGTTTTTATGTGTGGAAGGTGCAATAAACAGTAAAAATGTACAGAAAAGAGATTGCATCAACTGCCAGTGGGGAAAGCTAGAAGTGGTTGATAGCTTCCATTATCTAGGTGACCAAGTTAGTAGCAGAGGTGGATGCCCCGAGAGTGTAGCTGCTAGAATAAGAAGACTAGGCTGGGCCAAGTTCAGAGAGCTCCTACTTCTGCTGGTAACAAAAGACCATGAAGCTAGTGTGCTTCACTGGATGTGCAATGTCATTGTGCATGTACGACAGAGTGTAAGTGTCTTGAGAGTTGAGAGAAAAAAATGGCCATAAGGGGCATCAGATGTGGTGTACAAGAGACACAACTGCATTGGTATGGTCATGTGATGTGTATGGATGTGAATAGCTGTGTTAAGAAATGCTGATCACTAACAGTGGAGGGAACCTGTGGAAGAGGTGGACCCAGGAAGACATGGGATGAGGTGGTGAAGCATGATCTTTGAATGTTGGGCCTCACACAGGCAATCACTAGTGACGGAGACTTTTGGCGATATGCTGTGCTTGAGAAAACCCATCAAGTTGTGGCCATACCAGTGTCATGTAAATGACACCCATGCACCGTACTTGTGGTCATCGATGGTACCATGTAATTGTACCAATTGTGACCAATGGTGATGCCATGCAAATGGCACCTATGCATTGTAGTCATGATCACTGTCGTTGCCATATAAATGGCACCTGTGCATCATATTCATAGTTGTTGCCAGTGCCATATAAACGGTACCCATCCATGAATCATAGTTGTGGCTGTTGTCGGTCTTATGTGAATGGCACCCATGCTGGTGGCACGTAAAAGCAGCACCCATTACACTCCTGGAATGGTTAGCGTTAGGAAGAACATCCAGCTGCAGAAACCATGCCAAATCAGACAATTGGAACCTGGTGCACCTGTTCAGCTTATCAGTCACAGTTAGAATGCCCAACTCGTGCCAGCATGGAGAGCAGCATGGTTAAATGATGATGATGATGATGATTTTGGTTAGAATAGCATTAAACAACTTCTAGAGATTATTGGATTAACAGATCATGTGGTCATTGGATTAACACAGATCATGTGACAGAAGGATAGCTCAGATCATGTGATAGGAGGAAGTCTGGCCGAGTGAAGACATGGATGCCATGAATGAAAAGAGTAATGTTCTAAGATTTGGTGTAATTCAAGTGGAATTTTGTAATTAACAAAAACAATAATAGGGAAGAGGAGAGATTAATTATTATTTACAAGAGGGAAATCTGGATGAGAACATACTGTAAGAATCAACAAAACAACCCACAAGGCAGGGCATCACAGACACAAAAGACTCTACACTGCACAGAAGAGACTATAGTTTAGTTGAAATGTTCAGGGAATATCTAGAATAGAGTCTACAT
>NW_026395732.1:0-501 GCF_001194135.2 Octopus bimaculoides | reverse complement strand
TGTTACTTACTGAATCAGGGGAATCTTCATTCCAAAAGCGTAATGCCAGATGAAATACATTCTTACATTTGAGGTTATATCCTTTAGTGATGGCTATTTCAGATGAAGAAATACCTCGAGGATATTTCTGGCTACATTCATTTTGTATCTGGGGACCAGCATCTTTGAGAATAAATGTGGAAATAGCACCTCTCTGAAGCTGGAGCTGTTTATTGGTGCTGTTAACGATGACATCAACCTAAAAAAGTAATTTATGGTAAACAACCAAGGAACATTCCATGGAGAGAAGATAGGATATTGTTGTTAAGAAAGGCTCTACAGAATGGTTGTAGTAAATCTGAGGTTGTTAAAGTTAACAAAGGATATACTCAAGATATCAGATGTAAAGGAAATAGAATCTCTGAGTTTGATTGAGAAAATGATTTAATTAACTCTACCGATTCCTTATTTGGAAATGAAATAACAAATAAATATAAATATCATCATCATCATCATCATCAT
>NW_026395731.1:0-527 GCF_001194135.2 Octopus bimaculoides | reverse complement strand
TTCTAGCATGTAAGGTGTCCTGTTAAAGGTCACCTCTTTTGTGTATAAATGCGTATATTGTTTGTACACTGTTTTATAATATATGTATGTATGTATTGGAGACGCAATGGCCCAGTGGTTAGGGCAGCGAACTCGCGGTCATAGGATCGCGATTTCGATTACCAGACCGGGCGTTGTGAGTGTTTATCGAGCGAAAACACCTGAGACTCCGGCAGGGGCTGGTGGCGAACCCTGCTGTACTCTTTCACCACGACTTTCTCTCACTCTTACTTCCTGTTTCTGTTGTGCCTGTAATTCAAAGGGCCAGCCTTGTCACGCTGAATATCCCCGAGAACTACGTTTAAGGGTACACGTGTCTGTGGAGTGCTCAGCCACTTGCACGTTAATTTCACGAGCAGGCTGTTCCGTTGGAACCCTCGTCGTCGTAAGCGACGGAGTGCCAACAACGAGTATGTATGTATTAGGGTTATGACTTTCTCACAACCTAATAACCCTATACTGTAATTCAATGAATAATTTCATAAAAG
>NW_026395730.1:0-479 GCF_001194135.2 Octopus bimaculoides | reverse complement strand
ATATCGAAAATGTATTTAACTCATGTGTGAATTCTATAAATTATTTGTTCGCATTATTGATGGCAGTTAGATGAGACTTTAGTTGAAATATATATTCGGCAAATGATACAACTAAGACGCGATTCTAATGTGATTCTGGTAATGGTTTGCGTTATAAACTGTATCCACTAATGAGATGGGTAATTATCTAATTTCTGAGTACATCATTTTGAAGATTTCAATCTCATGGAGATAAGTGTATGGATATTATGTCATATAACTAGATTAAGAGAGGGTGAGATAGAAGAAATATCGAATAGAAATATAGTAATATTAGAAAAGTGTTTTGATTAAGGTGAAATATTATATAAACTGATGTGTTCGAATATAAATTCTGTTTCGTAGTGCAATTGTCGTATATGTAAAACAACTACTGCTGATACGGTTAGCATAACTTTATGTATGTATGTATGTATGTATGTATGTATGTATGTATGTAT
>NW_026395729.1:0-568 GCF_001194135.2 Octopus bimaculoides | reverse complement strand
GCAAAAATTACTGTTTGTCAAAAGACAACAGTTCAAATAAATGTACAGTAACACACAATAACAAGAAAAACACAGACAGAAACGAACTCACGTAACGATTGGGTAGCAAATGAAAATAATGACACGTAACTGAGGAAAAAGGTGATTAAAAGAAGTGAATATAGCAGAATACTATGGGAATTTATAGGTGGTTAGTTCTAAGGGGGGTAATTCCACTATGCAAAGTTTCAATAAATTATCTGCTTCTATTATTATATTCTATCCAACTATTTTGAGATATATATATATATATATGTATATATATATATATATAATTTGTAAAAATGTAATATTTCATAATATTTAATTAATTAATTTATTTAATTATTTATATATATATATACATATATATATATATTGAACATTCTATAACATTCTAAGTTTGATATATGTATGCTAATTTATATTTATGATTTATAATTTTTAATTTTTTAATTCTTGATTTTGTAAAGTATATTTTCTTAATTTTTAATTTAACACTTAATTATTATGATGATTTAAAATAGCTGAACAATATTATGAAAAATGA
>NW_026395728.1:0-202 GCF_001194135.2 Octopus bimaculoides | reverse complement strand
GTATGTATGTATGTATGTATGTATGTATGTATGTATGCATGTACGTATATGTATCTATGTGTGTATGCATGCATGTATGCATGCATGCATGTGTGTATGTATGCATGTATGTATGTATGCATGTATGTCTATGTATGTATACATGTATGTAGATATATATGCATATATATATATATATATATGTGTGTGTGTGTGTGTGTGT
>NW_026395727.1:149-298 GCF_001194135.2 Octopus bimaculoides | reverse complement strand
ATATATATATGCATATATATACATATATATATATGCATATATATATATGTTAACATATATATATGTATATATATATATGCATATGTATATATATGCATTTATATATATGTATATATATATATGTATATATGTATATGTATATGTATATA
>NW_026395727.1:0-139 GCF_001194135.2 Octopus bimaculoides | reverse complement strand
ATATATGTATATGTATATGTATATATATGCATTTATATATATGTATATATGTATTTATGTATATGTATATATATGCATTTATATATATGTATATATGTATATATGTATATGTATATGTATATATATGCATTTATATATA
>NW_026395726.1:0-226 GCF_001194135.2 Octopus bimaculoides | reverse complement strand
TGTGTATGATTAGAAAGAGGAGATAGGTCAAATCTAAAACAGGAAGAGAATCTGAGAGGAAGAAAGAGGGTAAAACAAAGACTGAAAACATTAAGAAAGTGTGAAGGAGGTGAGAAAGGGAGTGTTAGTTGGTGGTCAAGATAGTGTGATGGGAGGATGGGAGCGGTGTACGAGGAAGATAGGAAGAGGTGAGAAAGTAAGGAATAAAAGGCAGTGTGATATGTGA
>NW_026395725.1:0-561 GCF_001194135.2 Octopus bimaculoides | reverse complement strand
TTATTCGTTTGTCCGTACGTACGTACATACGTTCGTTCAATCGTCCGTTCCTTCGTACGTATGTACGTACGTACTTAGGTACATTCGTTTCCTCGTTCGTTCGCTCGTTCATTCATTCGTTCATTCTTTTGTGTCTTCCATCGTTCGCTCATTGGTTCTTTCGTACGTACGTACGTACGTTCGTTAGTTCCCACGTACGTTCGTTCGTTCGTTCAATCGTCCGTTCTTTCGTACGTACGTACGTACTTAGGTACGTTCGTTTCCTCGTTCGTTCGCTCGTTCATTCATTCGTTCATTCTTTTGTTTCTTCCATCGTTCGCTCATTGGTTCTTTCGTACGTACGTACGTTCGTTCGTTCTTTTCTACGTACGTACGTTTGTTCGCTCGTTCTTTATTGACTGCGTACGTT
The DNA here is from genome assembly GCF_001194135.2 of Octopus bimaculoides. Classification (NCBI taxonomy): domain Eukaryota; kingdom Metazoa; phylum Mollusca; class Cephalopoda; order Octopoda; family Octopodidae; genus Octopus; species Octopus bimaculoides. The sequence goes on along the minus strand of NW_026395725.1, from coordinate 152 downwards.
CGTTCGTTCATACATATTTACGTAAGTAAGTTCGTTCGTTGATCGTTCGTTTTTTCTTACCTACGTACGTTTGTTCTTTCATTCGTTCGTTAGTTCTTTCCTTTCATTTGTACGTAAGTACGTACGTTCGTTCGTTCATTCACTTGTACGTA
>NW_026395724.1:0-528 GCF_001194135.2 Octopus bimaculoides | reverse complement strand
AGACTCCGTTTAAAGCTGATAGGATCCTATTCCTCTTTTATCTGTTTCGGGACAGTGTTAAACAGGGCAGGGCCTGTTGAGGAAAAGAAATTATGTCGCAGTGTACCTATATGTTGTGATCCTGAATTGGGCAGGGGGACGTATGACCCGTGGTCCCAGCCTTGGATGAACCTTGAAACTAATGTTCAGGTTGTTTGGGCAATGCTGGCGGTATATTCTCCACATCGTACAGATGATGTACCGCTCGCGGCGGCACTGGAGAGAGTAGAGCATCAAGGCTTTAAGACGGTCCCAGTAATCAAGATCAGTCATGCCTTCAATTCGTTTAGTGAGTGCCCTCTGGGGTGATTCAATCCTCGAGATGTTTTGTTTTGTATGGGGAGACCACAAGGGGCAGCAGTATTCGAGGTGTGGCCGTACAAAGGAGGAGAAAAGTGGAATGATAACACCTTGTTCTCTGGACCGGAAAGTTCTTAAAATCCAGGAGCTCATCCTACGAGCTATATTGACCTTATTGTTGATGTGGGC
>NW_026395723.1:0-296 GCF_001194135.2 Octopus bimaculoides | reverse complement strand
AGATGGTAACTGAGAGAAACCTGTCGTATATATACATATATATATATATATCATATATTATTTGTGTCCCTGCGTTTGTCCACCACCATCACTTGACAATCGATGTTAGTGTGTTTACCTCCCCGTAAAATAGCGGTTCGGCAAAAGAACCGACAGGATAACTACTAGGATTACAAAGAATAAGTCAAGGGGCGATTTGTTACACTAAAGGTACTATTCCAGCACGGTTACAGTCAAATGACTGAAAAAAGCAAAAGAATAAAAGAATATATCTATCAATATATATATATATATAT
>NW_026395722.1:0-400 GCF_001194135.2 Octopus bimaculoides | reverse complement strand
TGTTGTTGTTGTTGTTGTTGTTGTTGCTGTTGTTATTATTTTTATTATTATTACTTTTCTTTCTTACTGGCTGCTCACAGTTTTTGTGTTGTTTCATGATTTTTTCTGTTTTTCGTTTTTGTTTTGTGTGTGTCGGCATTTCATCATGTATACATACATACGTACATACATACATACATACATACATATATATATATTATATATGTATATGTACATATATATATATATATACATACATACATATACACACACATATATATGTATACATATGTATATATATATAAAAATATATGTGCACATATGTATATATATGTATACATACATATACATATACATACAAATATATGTATAAGAATAAATAAATGTGTGTGTTTATATATATATATGTATGTAAATATAT
>NW_026395721.1:0-447 GCF_001194135.2 Octopus bimaculoides | reverse complement strand
ATAATAATAATAATAATAATAATAATAATAATAATAATAATAGTTAGTTAGAGTGGTGAGCTGGCAGAATCGTTAGCACGCCAGATGAAATGCTTAGCAGTGTTTCGTCTGCCGCTACGTCCTGAGTTCAAACTCCGCCGACGTTGACTTTGCCTTTCATCCTTTCAGGGTCGATTAAATAAGTACCATTTATGCACTGGGGTCGATGTCATCGACTTAATCCCTTTATCTGTCTTTGTTTGTCCCCTCTATGTTTAGCCCCTGTGGGCAATAAATAAAGAAGAAGAAGAAGAAAACAACTACGCCATTACTAAAAAATCTCCATGTCTAGAGAGGGACCGGTGTTTTCAGGAGGCTGGCTTAACGCCAGAGAAGGGGTCTACTATGTAAGACATGAAAGAGCCACACCAGGTGTATAGCAATGTTTATATTTTTCCCCGTTTTATT
>NW_026395720.1:0-262 GCF_001194135.2 Octopus bimaculoides | reverse complement strand
CACACACACACACACACACACACACACACACACACATACATGGTGCAGTGGGTAAATTGTCACTATTCTATACTTTTGATTTTGCACATGCACATTGTTTGTTTTTGATTTTGTTGACTACATAGTATAGTAGGGTCAGTTGGGCACTGTATGTGAGGAAAACAGCACTATGATGCAATTCACTCTGCCAGAGGTTTGGAAACGATATGCTTTACTGCTTGGCATTCATGCCGGAAGCTCCAATATAAACATTTCAGAGTGT
>NW_026395719.1:0-314 GCF_001194135.2 Octopus bimaculoides | reverse complement strand
TTTTTTAAGCATTTTTGCAGTGTTAAGACTTGTAACTTGAAGAGTATGCCGTCACTTTACTCCAAATTTGCAACAAACATTAATCAGGCCTCTTGAATTGCTGTTGACTAAAATGAATTTCGAATGCCAACTATGGGCTCCCCAAAAATGCAGATTAATCAGATTTGAGTATACTGCACTGGGTTTTATCTTTGTTTTAGACCAAATGTTCTCAACACATTTTAGCCATTAGAGTAAAAAATGGTCTCCCTAGAAAATATTTTGAATCATCATCATTATCATCATCATCGTTTAACGTCCGCTTTCCATGCTAG
>NW_026395718.1:8954-12330 GCF_001194135.2 Octopus bimaculoides | reverse complement strand
ATATATATATATATATATATATATATATATATATACATAATATGTTATATATATGTATGTATGTATGTATGCATGCCTATATATATGTGAGATAATAGTTTCACTTTAATAGTTTCAGTATTAAAGTGAAACTTTACAGGGATAGCTCAACTTAGATAATTTGAGTTACATATTTTTTGACTTTGCATTATTTTTTAAAGAAATTAATGGAAAAAATAAGCCTAAACTTCAGTTGATTTATCTGACTTTACACTAGTCCCAGCAAACATATTCAAACGTATAAAATTTTTTTTAAAAACTCCTAAAAACTACTACTGAAGTGGAAAATCAAATAAAATACACATGGAAATTTGTACAAATCTTTTATTAAAACAGGTAAGAGGTAATAAATTTTTTAGTATGTACATAATTATATTGTTTATACTTGTACATGATTTGGGGGACTGATAATTCCAGCATTTCACTGCACGGTAGCCTTGTAACTCAAGCCATTCAAACGTGTTTGTTTACTATGTTTAAATTTCGAGAGGTGGGGGGTTGACATACCATGCTCTCCAAAAAAGCTCCTACTGCTTAATCTAATCATAGTGGTCCTAAGTGCCATGCTGGTTCTTTGATGGATAAATTGGCAATGATCAGAGACTATGACAGTTTAAGTTGAACTATGATATCTACAATTATTCATAAGATTTTAATTCACATCCAAGATACTTCATGTATGAAGAGCACCATAATCACCAAGAAAAGTGGCAAAATCATTGAAGAGATTGAACAGCTTCTTTCCTTTTAGTTTGAATGGTAGGCTCATTAGCATATCCCCATAAACCAGATGATGATTCAAGAAAAAAATGCTTTCATTGAACAAAGACCTTAAGAAAAAATATTCAAGGCCAGTTCAGGATGGTTTATGCAATTTAAGCTGCAACACAATCTTCATAATGTTAAGGGTGCAAAATAGAAATGCATTGACAGATTCAGTCGTAGCACCTGAGTTTCCTGCAACAATGGTAAAGATTATTGAAAACAACAACTTTATTCCCCAGCAAGTTTTCAATGGCAACGAGAGCAAGCTCTTCTACAAGAGAATGCCAGAACTAGTCCTTCATAGCAAAGGAGTATAAATTTATGCCTGGTTTTAAGGTCCCTAAAGATCATCCGAGTCTTATGATGGGAGGAAACTGCAAGCTCATGCAGCAAATCCAAGTGCACTTAACATCCCAAAGACATCACTCCCAGTTATGTGAATGTCAAACAGCAAGCTTGACTGACTATCATAAGTTCTGAAGATTGGTTTCTCAATTATTTTATTCCAGGAGCAAATTCCATTTAAGATCCTTTTTATCTTAGACGATGCTCCTGGCCACACGTCACTGACTCTGACCTCAATATCACCATCGTTTACCTACCTACTAACACCATCTCTTTACTTCAACCCATGGACCAGACATGCACTTAGTAGGTTGTAGCAGCAACAAAAATTTAGGAAGGTGCCATATTCTGTGACTTTTAGAAATGTACAATATTTGCGAAGTCATACTTAATATAAATTCAGCATGGAAGGATGCATCAAGAACTTGTATGAATGCCATTTGAAAGAAATGGTGCCCCTTGTTTGCGAACGATTTCAAGGGTTTCGATATTTCTGGTGTAAACAAAGAATTGGTGGTATTATCAAAAGAACTGAACAGGGATTTGAAGGAGGATGATTTCAACGCATTAACTGATGGGGACAAGCAACAACTCACAAATGAAGAGGTGATGAAGCTTTATGAATAGTAACAAGTGAAGCACTGCAACGGGAACCAGAAAGAAGACACTTCACCATCAACAAAATGAAGAAAGCTTTTGCATACATGTAATCACTAGCCTTTTTCGAGAAAATAGATCGTAATGCTGAGTACTTCGCTAAAATCATGGGGGCTGTTCACGACGCTTATATTCCTTCCTTATAGGGTTATCCTGTGGGATTTGACTGTTATTTCTAGCATGTGGATAGCCGGCTTGGAGGCCAAGGCCGTAGAATTGGGGGTCAAACTAAAGTGTTTGACCGGTAGTAAACGAATGTGAAGAAAAACAGTTTCGCTGACGGATGGGGAAAGAACATTCCCCATGTGAATTTTCCGAGTCCTCTTCCCCGCCACCCCGTTCGTCAGCGCGCATTTTTTTTTATATTCGTTTACTACATGTTGTTGTACACCTATTGCACCTTTTTTTTTTGTTCACGTCAAACACTTTAGTTTGACTGAAATCTCTGACCCTTTCAATTAGATACGATCCATCCGGCGGAATTACAAACCATTTCTGCTTATCATATATAGTCAAAAACATTTCGTAAATATGAGGACTTGGGTTCGATTCTAATGTACGGTGATTTGGGCAAACTTCTTTCTTCAAACACATATTAAATCCGCTTTCTTAAAGTCATTCATAATCATGAAGCGAAAATATCGACAGACAGGTTGATAAAGAATTATATTGCCTTACAACAACCTCTCACTACTTTAAAGACTACAAGATTCAATAAATGCTTATATAAAAATAATAAATATATTGATGTAATATAAAAAAAAAGGAAAAATAATAGTAATCCAAATCCTCAACTTACCTCTGGATGGTTAAATACACCACGTGTTTGATGTTTCAGTTTCTGACTGTCGTAAACATTTCTTGATACGTTTTAACTTGAGCCAAAAGCAAATATCAGCTTTTATAATGTTATTACGGTTTATCATTTATTTGCTTTTCATGTATATGGATATTAATTATTAAATAGATAATCTATATTAAATATCGCTCTAATTTTATTACGACAAAAATCGAGGCACTGTTTCGATTTCCTTTATGATATTTCTTGTAATAACAAGAGAAGTACGTTCGAATCCCATTGCAGCCTATATTTATTGTGTTGTGTTCTTCATTTACTTCAGTTAGTAAATTTTTACTATTACACCCGTCTGGTAAGACGGGTATAATAGCAGAAGTTTTCGTATTTATTTGCTGAATGTAGAAAATAAGTCTCCGACGGGAGTAGTGGTGCTTCCACTTGTAAACGACCGTGCGGACACATTTCTCTCCTACGACATCATGATTCTCTCAAACACTGTCTTGCAACACGAAATACTTCAAGTCTTTGGTCCTCATGGCGCAGAACATTGGCAAACTTTTTCTTATCTGCTTCCCCTCTGGCTAAATAAACCTGTCTCCTAGCTATATAGATTATACATATATATATATATATATATATATATATATTCATTTAAAATGCAGAGATGTCTATAATAGGACATCTACTCGCTAGAAATACCAGCAAAAGACTTGAAACCATGGTACAGAATATAGATTGGTAAAAAATTTTATTTTTCATTTCCTTTCGAAA
>NW_026395718.1:4520-6881 GCF_001194135.2 Octopus bimaculoides | reverse complement strand
ATATATATATATATATACATATACATGTATATATATATATGTAGTGGAGTGGATCTTGCATGCATGAAGTGGATTCAATCCACCATAGCCAAATTTAAATCAACACTGCAACAGAACTTTTCCCACGGTGGAACAATAGTTTTTCTCTGACAGCAGTTTAATATTTTCCAGATGCCTTTAGCTAGGCCAAAACAATGTCTTCACCACTTTACCCTTTCTAACCTCTTCTACATCACCAAAATCTAGAATAGAGATAACAAGACCACCAGCTAAATCTACTGTTCTCAATAATATATCTATCCTTTTAGATAGCTATAAAAACAAGAGACCCCAAGAAAAATTTAGTTTAGTCACCAGTCGGTGACGACTCAACGAGTCTAGTCACCAGTCAGTGACAACTCAACTAGTTTAGTCACCAGTCGGTGATGACTCAACTAGTCCAGTCACATGGTGACGACTCAGTGAGAACGAAGTCTGGCTGACCAGCTAGAACCTTGGCCAGAGGGAGAAAGGTTACAACCAGCCAACTATGAGACACCACTTCCCTCGACTCTATAACTATCACTAGCTCGCATCCTTTTCTCTGTAACCTTACCCTATCTTTGTCTGTTTACTACTACAAGATCGTGTACACACATATACAGGCCGAAATTAATTTTCTTTACCTTGCATGCTTTACGAATTGTGTTATACTATTACACTAACCTACCCGTCGTGGTATGGTATTTATTAAAGTAATGGTAAATAAATATTTCTTTATAACTTCGATCACTGTTCTTTGTTCATTTTATAACCGTTACAATTGGTGACCCTATAAAAAAAGAATTGCTGCCTTCTGAAACTGCATTACCAACAGTCACAACTGTCGACCCCGAGCAAAAGAATTACTACCTTCTGCATTTTTGCTGATTTGAACTAAAGAACTACAGTCTTCAGAACTACAGAAGATTAATGACAACCTTCGTCACCACCAAGATGCACCCTCCATCGACCTGCTACAGAAAGCACTATACTGCGATGCAATCTACGATGCACTTCATAACAATGCAACACTGCCGACGCACAAGGTATTCGTCGACCATGAAAGCCTATAAGCGCAACATTTTGACAGCTACATGCCCAGAAAATACGGAAGCCCGCACGTGCAAACTTTTCGGTACACACACGCTTTGAGTCTCATCTCGACGTACAAACCCTGCATTGTCGATGAACTTTTGCACGTACATAAGACTTTCAACAACTCTTTTTCTTTGCATGCACATTTTCTTTTCTCTTTTAGAAGGACGCTATTTTCAGCTAAGTTTGTTATTTTTGCTTATTGTATTGTTCTGTTTGCACTGTACACTTTCATTTGTTGACGAGTTACATATTCTGCGATGCACATTCCGGGATGCTCATATACCGTGATGCACACATTCCACGAAACACACATTCTGCGATGCACACATTCCACGATGCACACATTCCCCGAAGCACATATACCGCGATGCACATATTCCGCGAAGCACACATTCCGTGATGCACAAATTCCACGAAGCACACATTCTGCGATGACTCATTTCACTAAAATGGCTAAATTCATGTGTATATTTTTTTTTGAATGTCCTATATTATTATTCATATTTTGCATGTACCTTATTTTGTTTGCTTTGAAAATGTATTGTTGCATACACACACACATGCACCTTTCCTCCGTGCCTGGCCTTGCACATGCATGCACCTTTCCTCCATGCCTGGCCTTGCACACACATCTGCACACATGGTTCATAAACACACGAATGCTATCTCTGTCACATTCATGCACCACACATGCCTTTCTCGTTTGTTTTCTATGCTCAATGCGCCCTTGTAGACACAACTCATCTCTGTAAGACTCTATGTCGGTCACGCATACATAGAGAAAGTTGTCTGTCCCTTACAACGCGCCAGCATGCCACACTTTTGTCCCTGCATGATCGAGGTTTATAATACATCATGCACCGGCTGGCAGTCTCAGCCTTACTGCATTAATCACTGGCATATTCAATACTGTACACTGTATTTGTAATCAATGCACTAGCATTAGCCTCAGCCTTGCAAGCCCTATTGCACTCATGCACATGCACCTCTGTTATGCATATCTATTACTCTTGTTTTGCAACACATTTGTATCAGCTCAATTCCAATCCCGACTCAAAGCACGTCGGATGTTCACATGCTCTTTGAATTACGGAAAAATATGGATAAGTACTGTTTTTAATTTGCTAAAGATTTTCTACTATTTGAAAATAATATGTATTCTTGTTTTTTATATTATTCAATTGGTTTTTTTTAAAGATTATTTTTAACAGATAACTTATTTAACACTAAATTATTTATCTG
>NW_026395718.1:0-3238 GCF_001194135.2 Octopus bimaculoides | reverse complement strand
CGTGAAAAGCACCATTTTAATGTGATCATTACCAGTGTTGCCTTACTGGCACTTGTGCCGGTGGCACAAAAAAACATTTGACCGAGGTTGTTGCCAGTTCCGCTGGACTGGCTCCTGTGCAGGTGACACATAAAAAACACCATTTGAGCGTGGCCATTGCCAGTACTGCCTGACTGGCCCTCGTGCCAGTGGCACATAAAAGCACTCACTACAGTCTTGAAGTGGTTGGCATTAGGAAGGGCATCCAGCTGTAGAAACTGCCAGTTCAGATTGGAGCCTGGTGTAGCCATCTAGTTCGCCAGTCCTCAGTCAAATTGTCCAACCCATGCTAGCATGGAAAGCGGACGTTAAACAATGATGATGATGATGATATATATGTGTGTGTGTATAAATTTAGATTCAGATGAATATGGTACTTAAGTTGAGGCACCAGAATTTAGTGCAGTATTATCCATACAGTTTCAAAATAAGGTGATTAAAAACAAAATAAGCAACAAGGATATCCAGAGGTAATGCAGTACGATCATTTCAAGCAACTCCATTTAATTGAACAGTGCAATCATTACATCAATTTAAATGCAGAGCAATCCTCACCTGCATAAAGACATAGAATTTAATTAAATTAAAACAGATGGACACATTAGTATAATTGTACCTAAAGTCTGCAAGAAGCTAAGGAGATAGACAGAGAACATACTGTCTTCACTTCAGCTTAGAAGCTACTAACGTATCAGGAAGAAAAACCTGTTACAGACTTTGCTTGTCACTATTTTATGGGGTCAGTTTTAATTTATAGACTAGTTTATCAAATCTTTGTATATCTAAGGCCAAAAGAGCAAGGAGCAATACCTGTTAGGAAGTGGGCTGAGGGAGTCGACAGAAATCACAGTGGGTATAGTCATAAAAAAAACTGTCAAGATTTATTAGAAGCAATACCATGACATTTCGTAAAAGAAAACTTAAATCAAGATGTTAGCTGACAATTAAGGGGGCCAGCCACTAGTAGACCATTGATAATGAAACAGTGGAAATCTCATCATGTGGTACTATAGTTAAATATTTTAAACAATATTGCCATATTGTATAAAGTTAAAATTTAGGGTTATTCAGAAGATTATTAAGAAGAATATTATAACAAAAGGATAAAAGGTTTTATTAATACTTTTGAGTATATACCAAACTTTTACTACAATAGAGGGAGGAAAAGAAATTATCTGGAAATAGTTTAATATTTATACATATTATATACTTAAATTCTAACTTATCAGATGGTATCTGTGATTATTGATCAATTGGTATATACTGGTATTTAATAAAGGAGTACTGAGGTAAACATGTTAACTATATATTAATTAAATTATAAATCTAAGCAGTTTATTTTAAGTAGTGAATATACCAGTATTGTTTTATATAAGCTAAGTATGAATTTATAGAGGTACAAAAATTAGATTTATTTTATAAATAAATAAAGGCTATTATAAAATAATAATACAAAAATAATCAGGTAGGGCAGAACACCATAGAAAAGGAATAAAATAGCTTAATCATTAAAAACATGATAAAGTATATATACCTTATTAACATCAATAGAGAAGATTTATAGAAAATGTATAAAAATTTAAAGTATACTAAACTAAAAAATTATATATTTACTTATTTAGCTAGTATCAATAGAGACTGATACCTGGCATTAGCTAAAGGAATATTGATGTTATAGGACATGCTAATTATATACTAATTTTAAAACTAAGAGGTATATTATAGGTTTTAGTAGTTATTATTGTTACTCCATACATAATATTTATAGTTTCTTAGGGGTACTTAATTAGAAGGGCTACTTATATAAAGGCCCTTATAAATACTAAGATCAAGAGGGTAGAGCACTTTAAGAAAGGGATAAATCAAGTAATTTCTAAAGATCATTTCAAACAATATTGCCATATTGTATAAAGTTAAAATTTAGGGTAGTCAAGAGGATTATTAAGAATGATACTATAACAAAAGGATAAAACTTCTTTGAATACTTTTGAGTATATACAAAATTTTACCACAATAGAGGGAGGAAAAGAAAATTATATAGAAATAGTTCAATATTTATACATATTATTTATCTAAATATTAACTTATTAGATGGTATCTATGGAGACTGATCAATTGGATTTTACTGGTATTTAATAAAGGTGCACTGAGGCTAAAGAACATGTTAACTATATACAAATTTGATTAAATTGAATTATTTTAAGTTGTGGAGATGCCAGTATTGTCTAATATAAACTAAGTATGAATTTATAGGGGTACAAAGATTAGATTTATTAAAGGCTATTATAAAATAATAAAATGATCAGTTAGAGTAGAGCACCATAGAAAAGGAATAAAGATAGCCTAATTACTAAAACCACAATAAAGCATATATACCTTATTAACTTCAATAGAGAAGATATATAGAAAATGTATAATAATTTAAGTATTTTGAACTAAAAGTTGTTTATTAACTTATTTAGCTTATTTCAATCAAGACTGATACCCGGTTGAAAGAATATTGATGTTAAAAGGACATGCTAATTATATACTAATTTTAAATTAAGAGGTATAATATAGGTTTTAAAAGTTATTAGTGTTAATCCGTACATGATATTACAGTTTCTTAGGGGTACTTAGTTAGAAGGGCTACTTGGATAAAGGCCAATAGAAATACTAAGATCAGGAGGGTAGAACACTTTAAGAAAGGGATAAATAAAGTAATAACTAAAATTATTTTAAACAATATAGCCATATTGTACAAAGTTAAAATTTTAAGGTTATCGAGAAGATTTAGCATTGAGGCAAAAGAACAAATTTACTTAATTAATTTATAATCTAAGCAGTTTAATTTTAAGTGATGAAGATACCCATAGGTACAATTATACTAATGTGTCCATCTGTTTTATTTTATTTAAATTCTATGTCTTTATGCAGCTGAGGACTGCTCTACATTTAAATTGATTTAATGATTGCATTGTTCAGTTAAATGGAGTTGCTTGAAATGATCGTACTGCAAAGTATCTATATACATATATATATATAAAAAAAAGGAGCACTCCATCAGTTACTACGACAAGGGTCCCAGCTGATACAATCAACAGAACAGCCTGCTCATGAAATTAATGTGCAAGTGACTGAGCAATCCATAGACACATGTAACCCTAACATAGTTCTCAGGGAGACTCAGCGTGACACATAGCGTGACAAAGCCGGCCCT
>NW_026395717.1:1342-1946 GCF_001194135.2 Octopus bimaculoides | reverse complement strand
ATATATATATATATAATTACTTAAACACACACACTTATATACGACAAGCTTCTTTCAGTTTCCACCTACCAAATCCACTAACAAGGCTTCGAGCGACCTGAAGAAATGGTAGAATAAACTTGACCAAGGTGCCACGCAGTGGGACTGAGCCCGGAAGCATGTGATTGAGAAGCAAGCTTCTTACACACAATCACGCCTGCACCTACACACATACGCACGCTCGCATGCACACGCACACACTGAGGCACACACTCACACATAAATGTGGTACTTTTGTACAATACGTCTATGAAAGGATAGTTTGTCCAGACGACAGCTGCGACTTCTGACTTCGGAGAGGCAAGCGTTGTGGAACACGAACGGAGCACTGTGAGACACGAAGTATCTATGTGAACATAAACATGCACAGACACACACCAACAGTTTCACTTCGATTTGTTTTGCAAAATGTTTCATAGACACAAAAATAATCATCTGATCACGGACGCCTCACTGTTCTTTTTGCATCTGAGAAAACTTAGTTACGAAAATATAATTGAATCTGTTAATACACTTTTACATGCTGATGTGTATTGTGTTGTTTTGTGTGTGTGTGTGTGTGTGT
>NW_026395717.1:0-509 GCF_001194135.2 Octopus bimaculoides | reverse complement strand
ATATCTTCAGCAGTGTTTTCTGGTGTTGGTGGTACTGGTGGAGAGGGTGGAATATGTGGCTTCAAGTTGGGAGCTGAGTAACCTCGGATCGATTCGACTCAACGCTACCAGTGTAAAATGGCATTGAAACCTATCTACGCCTACTTAGGAATCCTGTCAGGAATCCTGTCTGCTATTTTTCTTTCTTGTTTCTTTTTTTTTTCGTTTTGCTTTTTAGTTGTTTACTTGTGATATATATATATATATATATATATCTATAAATATATATATATATATATGTATATATACTGATTTATCTATCTCTTTCTCAGTCTTTTTCCCTCTCTGTGTATATGCATCCACCCATAGATATCTTGTATGTATGTATGTATGTATGCATATATGTACGTTGTATCTGTCTATCTATCCACACATATATGTATATATATATATGGATGTATATGTGTACACACACACACGCACACTCACACACACACACACATACACACACACACGCACACACACACACA
>NW_026395716.1:0-434 GCF_001194135.2 Octopus bimaculoides | reverse complement strand
TGTTTTTGCGTTTGTGTGCGCGTGCGTACTTGTACTTGCCTCCGTGTCTGCGTGCGCGAGCGTGCTTGTCGTTGCACCTGCGTCTATGCGCGCGCTTACCGTTGCTTCTGCGTCTGTGTGTCCGTGCCTGTTCTTGTTCTTGCCTCTGATTCTAACAATTTTTAAATCAATAAACACGCGTAACCATATATGTGTTGAGGGAATAATATCAAAAGGGTTCAACAGTTAGTGAAGGTCAGTTTGAAATGTGCAGCTCTTTTACTGGTTTCAGTCATTTGACTGCGGCCATGCTGGAGCATCGCCTTTTAGTCGAGCCTGTCGGTTTCTTTTGCTGAACCGCTAATGATGGAGACATAAACACACTAGCATCGGTTGTTAAGCAAAGCTAGGGGGACAAACACATGCATATACATATATACGACGGGCTTCGTTCA
>NW_026395715.1:0-228 GCF_001194135.2 Octopus bimaculoides | reverse complement strand
TGTGTGTGTGTATGTATACATTTACATGTGTGTGTGTATGTATGTACATATGTGTGTGTATGTTTGTATATGTATATATGTGTGTATAACGTGTATATATGCATATGTTATATAAATATATCCATAAATATGTGTATATATGTATACACACATACATATATACATACACACACACTTGCATACATACGTATGCACATACATATGTACATACACATATACATACATACA
>NW_026395714.1:0-265 GCF_001194135.2 Octopus bimaculoides | reverse complement strand
TCTTCATCATTCCCCTCTTACAATTCTTTATAGACATCATCTATATTTCTAATCACACATTTATTCTTTTTTTCACTCATGTTTCTTTTAATTGCCAGATGTTTTTGCTGGATAAAGCAAATAGCTCGTAATTTTCTTAAATATATGCAAGTTAAAACTCATACACAAAATAAGCTCTCTGTCATATATTTTTATCATTGTTGTCGTTGCTATATTTATTATTATTATAATCATTATTACTATTATTATTATTATTATTATTATT
>NW_026395713.1:0-221 GCF_001194135.2 Octopus bimaculoides | reverse complement strand
CAATGACACTCTTCTTTTAATTTTGACTCTATATCTTCTGGAGGAGTTACTTCAATCCTTTTAGCTCCAGAAAACAATGTTATTAGGGATAGCTAGGATACTTAGAAGGGTTCTTGGCATCTAAGGTTACTTGTTGTTCCCGATGTTAGGATTTTTTTCCTTTTCCAACAGTCTAATCTGCTGTGTGTATATGAAAATAATAATAATAATAATAATAATAA
>NW_026395712.1:0-472 GCF_001194135.2 Octopus bimaculoides | reverse complement strand
TGTATGTATGCATGTATGTATGTATGTATGTATGTATGTATGCATATATAGGTACAGGACGTTACCAACAGTAAACATCGGGAAATGCGAAAACAAATGAGTTAAATATGCAGACAACAAGAGAAAAAATGGGAAACAGGACGAATAATACAAAGAATACAAAGGACGACCCTTCATCAGTTGTCGGTTGAACCTTCGAGGACAGTTCTTCCCATAAATACCAACGTAAAATCTGGGATTTTATGGAGGGTCAAAGTTAGGAACAAAAAACAAGACAGTGGAGACATACAAGGAAACCGAACGTAGAGGGTTATTAGACCGGAACAAGGGGAAAATAGTGAACGCTGAGAGAAATATTTTCTTTGAAAAGAGAAAAGATAGCAGAGAGAGATTGGAGACATTCAGTCCTTAGGACGTCCGTGCAGGAAAAGAAAGATGGTCACATGAGGAAAAGAAAGATGGATGATGGTCA
>NW_026395710.1:0-324 GCF_001194135.2 Octopus bimaculoides | reverse complement strand
ATTACAAATATATATGTATACATATACATGTATGCATATAGATATATAGAAATGTAAGTGTGCTTATATATAAAGTCAGTTGTGGTGTTCCTCAAGGCACTGTATTGGGCCCACCTCTTTTCATCATCTACATCAATGACATTACTGATATCATCAAGCACAATAACATAAGAATCTTTGCAGATGATTCCAAGATCCAGAATGTCATCAATGAAGTGGGTGACTAGGCATGCTCTCAGTCAGATTTGTTGGCTGTCATCCAATGGGTGGAAAAGAATAATATACTGCTGAGCGAGGACAAATTTAAGCTAATCCACTTCGGAA
>NW_026395709.1:0-250 GCF_001194135.2 Octopus bimaculoides | reverse complement strand
TAGTAGGGTCCAAGGTTTTGGTTCATCACAATTCTAAATATTGTAGATCCATGGCTGGGCTCCAGTCAAACTGGTTTTTACACAGAGTGATATATAAGACAAGGTATAGATAATGGTCATAACGTATTTCTCCTTTATTGGAATAATCAAGGAAAAATATGGAATGATGATCATATAGATATAGGTATAAGAGTGGCTGAGTGGTAAGAAGTTTGCTTCCCAACCACATGGTTCCGAGTTCAGTCCCACT
>NW_026395708.1:0-322 GCF_001194135.2 Octopus bimaculoides | reverse complement strand
GTTTCTGTGAGTGTGTGTGCGTGTGTGCATGTATATGTATCTGTCTATACTATATGCGTAAATATACGTTTACATGTATGTGTGTGTGATATTTCGAGTTTGTGTACGTTTGACATACACGTAGACGGAGCACTTATTTTTCGCACTAAACATATAAGCAATAACAGACGAATACTATACATACACAAACAAAAACATATGAATGCATGTACTATATACACAGACATAGATGAATATATATATATATAAATATACACATATTTGTATATATTCATATATATATGTATATATATGTATATATATATATATATGTGTGTGTGTG
>NW_026395707.1:254-383 GCF_001194135.2 Octopus bimaculoides | reverse complement strand
TTCCTTCCTGCGTTCGTTCTTTCCTTCCTAGGTTCATTATTTCCTTCCTATTTTCGTTCGTTCGTTCCTACGTTCGTTATTTCCTTCCTATGTTCGTTCATTCCTTCCTACGTTCGTTCTTTCCTTCCT
>NW_026395707.1:0-149 GCF_001194135.2 Octopus bimaculoides | reverse complement strand
TTCGTTTTTCCTCCCTACGTTCGATCTTTACTTCCTACGTTCGTTCTTTCTTTCCTACATTCGTTCTTTACATCCTACGTTTGTTCTTTCCTTCCTACATTCGTTCATTGCTTCCTACGTTTGTTCTTTGCTTCCTACGTTCGTTTGTT
>NW_026395706.1:0-460 GCF_001194135.2 Octopus bimaculoides | reverse complement strand
AAAATAGTTCGCCAACGGTCCTTCAGCAACTGCAAGCCTTGATAAACTCAGTGGGTACTACTTACTTCCGACCACGATAGACAGACGATGCTCTTGAAGCCGAGAAATTGAACTTACGGGGACAATATTTACATATCTGAAGAAACATAACTTGATCTCATAATTCAGGGAAACCGTTGCATAATCAAGTACCCGCACACCTGGAGAACTACGTTGCGGAGAAACAATCGCAGTGATTGAAAATAAATGTCCAACCGTACCCCTTCTTTTTGATTCCGAATTTTCATTTATCTATTTACTCACGACAGAAGCCCATATGCAAACCTGGAAGTACGTAAAATACTACCACTGGATACCACAGGAAGCTTTTATACGGTAGTTTTTACGTTTTTAACAAAATATGCCATAACTATTTGTGTGTGTATATATATATACCGTTGACTGAACACTATTCAATTTT
>NW_026395705.1:0-587 GCF_001194135.2 Octopus bimaculoides | reverse complement strand
ATGTGTGTATGAACGTTGTGAGGCACGAACTTGAAAGTAGGGACGAAGTAAGTTCGCCTATTTGCTCGGCGATAGCCAAGGAAGAAAAGGATTATTGACCGGAAGCATGTGACCATGCCGGTGTAAGGG
Source organism: Octopus bimaculoides (assembly GCF_001194135.2). Lineage (NCBI taxonomy): Eukaryota > Metazoa > Mollusca > Cephalopoda > Octopoda > Octopodidae > Octopus > Octopus bimaculoides. Next base: position 458 of record NW_026395705.1, on the reverse strand, counting down.
GAAGACAGAGAGTGGTAGAGGGAGAAACAAAGGGAGGAAGTAGAAGAAAAGGTGAGCAACGAGAGGAAAAGAGAAAGGGAGGAAGTACGAGGGCGGGGGGAAAGAGATACGTAGTAGTAACAGAGGAAGAACGAGAGGGGTAAAGCGAGATACGTAGTAGTAAAGAGGAAGAACGAGAGGGGGGAAAATGATAGAGGAAGAGAAAGAGAAAGAGATAGAGTGGCGTCGGAAAATATAAAGTTACGAAAACTACTTACAAATTGGAGACGCTGCGTTCAGTCATGTAAAACAAATAGTAAATGAGTATATGCATATATACGAGGCGCGTGGCTTAGTGGTTAAGGTGTCAGCATCATGCTCGTAAGATTGTGGTTTCGATTCCTGGACCGGGCGACGCGTTGTGTTCACGCACTTCATTTCACGTTGCTCCAGTCCACTCAGCTGGCAAAAATGAGTAA
>NW_026395704.1:0-378 GCF_001194135.2 Octopus bimaculoides | reverse complement strand
TATTTCCATATATTTATACAAAACTTACACATTAAAATTACGTGAATGAAAAGGTTTTCCCCACATTATCATCGTTATTTAGTTTATTAGTTTATTTCATACTTGTCCTCACTGATGATTTAGTTGCTGTTAATGTTGTTGGTAATGATAATGATTATGATTATCAGGTGGAGTAGGCGGAGGAGGAAGAGGTGGAGTTAGATGATGAGGATGGTGACGCTCGTGAGGACGCCGCCGATGAATGGGGCTGTAGCTTTTACCTCTAGACACTATTGTTTCCATTGTTTAAGTTTGTTAACATTTTATGCTGATAAAGAGTGGCGTAATTTCGTTTCTTTTGTTTGCAACATCGACTTTAAATACACACACACACACACA
>NW_026395703.1:0-534 GCF_001194135.2 Octopus bimaculoides | reverse complement strand
CATGCATGCATACATACATACATACATACATACATACATACATACAAGGTCGATTTTTTTTTTTTTTAGGACACCTCCTTCAAAAGTTCTTTCTTCCAACTTAAATTTTATCTTACTTTTCAGTTAAATAATGTCAGACATCAGGTGTCAGCAAATGAAAAGGCACGCTGTAACCGTTGCATTAAAAGTGCAGCATAGTAATACAGAGATAGCTCATTTCTTGAAAGCTGTTCGAGTGCTTGTTGTCAAAGTTCGAATGGTGCTGGAAGCACTATCAGAACACATAAGTTTGTACAAAAAGTCCAAGAAATAATCGATAAAAATCCCGGAAAGTCAATCAGGACCACTGCAAAGTCCTTCGAGGTTTCAAAAATGCACCATCAGAAGAGTTATGCAAGAGGACATCCGGTAGAATTCGAATGCGCTGCGGAGGGATTAATTTATGTCGGATGTGACAAGACAGAATCGTGCGATTCATCATCGTTACATTCGACTAAAAATTCTTCAAAGCGGTGCCCCAGCATGGCCTCAGTC
>NW_026395702.1:0-503 GCF_001194135.2 Octopus bimaculoides | reverse complement strand
TAGATAGATAGATAGATAGATAGATATACATATGTATATATATATGTATATATATACATAGATATATGTATATATATATATATACATACATACATACATACATATATGTATATATATATATGCACGCACGTATGTATATATATATGCAAATATCTTTATATATACGCCAATGAATGCAATTATATATATGAATGCGCGTGTGTGTGTGTGTGTGCATTGAGCGTCAATATTTTACCTAAAGACATTGATTACGACATTAAATAATAAACTTCAAACTAGACATCAAAGCAGTGAAGTGTAATGCAAAGGCTATCTAAATTTTTGATATCTTAGCAACCATTTTGCCTCGTATTTGTTGAATATCAGTGAAATAATTGGGCGAAATTTATTGAAGCAGATACTCAATTACAGCAAAACATCTTCTAATTCTTTCATTTCTTACTAGCATAACATCTTTCTCTCTCTCTGTATCTCCCCTTCTATCTCTCACCACGTCTCTCTGT
>NW_026395701.1:0-373 GCF_001194135.2 Octopus bimaculoides | reverse complement strand
TATGCATGTTTGTAACGGTTAGATGGGGGTGGGGAGCGCTAGGAATGTGGTTTGTGGGGGTAAAACCCCTAAAATGTTGGACTAGTTGATTACATGGACTCCAGTGGTCAACTGGCACCTATTTTATCGATCCCCGAAAGAACGAGAGGCAAAATCGACCTCTGTGGAAATTGAACTCGAAACATAAAGACAAACGAACGGCTGCCAAACATTTCGTCAGCTCTCTTTACTTTCATTTGACTGCGCCTTTATAGTCGAGCAAATCGACCCCAGGACTTATTCTTTAGAAGCCTAATACTTATTTTATTGGTCTCTTTTGCCGAAACCACTAGGTTACGGGAACGTAAACACACCAGCATCGGTTGTCAAGCGA
>NW_026395700.1:0-300 GCF_001194135.2 Octopus bimaculoides | reverse complement strand
TATATATGTGTGTGTGTGTATCTGTGTGTATGTATGTATGTATGTATATATATGTAAATGTGTACCTGTTGTAAAGTTGTACGAGAATAAATATATGGCAATGAAATGAAATAAATGAAACACAATGAAATGAAATGATATGCAATCACCAATGAAAGTATATTTATATATATATTTGTCTATTTCTATTTTTGTACACCTATTAATCTATATTCATCACAGTTCTTCTTCTTCTGTATATATATATGTGTGTGTGTGTGTGTGTATACACATACATATATGTATATATATATATATATA
>NW_026395699.1:0-267 GCF_001194135.2 Octopus bimaculoides | reverse complement strand
TGTAATGGATAGATCTGTTTGATAAGGCATATATCTGAGCATCATCTATCAGAGCATCGACGACACGCGCCAACCTTTCTGATTACAGGTGATCCCAAATCGTCAGATCTGCAGTTAGGAGGGTTGCGGCCTGAACATTTTAAAACATTACCCTCGTTCTAGTTCATTCAAAGCAGCGCCACCACACCCCTTTTAGCAGGGACCAGATTACTCCCATTTTGCTATCCGTTATTGTAGAGACCCTCGAATGTATCTGGCAGAAAAAAA
>NW_026395698.1:0-262 GCF_001194135.2 Octopus bimaculoides | reverse complement strand
GAAAGCGGACGTTAAACGATGATGATGATGATGATGATATATATACTCTCCGTTTTCTTTGTCCAGCCCCCTACCACCTCTTCTTCCTCCTCCTCCTTCTCCTCTTCTTGTTTCTTCTCCTGTGTAAATTTATATATGGGGGACAAACTCAGACACCAACCTACACGGACACACAGGCATACATACATACATATATATATATAATATAATATAATATATATATATATACTCTTTTACTTGTTTCAGTCATTTGACTGCGGCC
>NW_026395696.1:0-746 GCF_001194135.2 Octopus bimaculoides | reverse complement strand
ATATATATAATATATGTATATGTATACATATATATACATATATACATATACATACATATTTACATATATATGCATATATACATACATATATATATACATATATATATATCAAAGTGAGCGATGAAAATAATGATTTAAGAATAAAATTGTATTATTTTTTTTTTATTCTTGTTTAGAAATCGGAATTTACCAAAAGATCATGTATTCAACACTGCTTATCACATTAAGTATAATGGAAAAGTTCTCTTTAAATTCCTGCAGGAACTTACTTCAAAACCTACCGGAAGTTGTGTAGTAGGAAGGAAAAAAGTGAAGAAATAGAAGACGCCAAAACAAGAAAAAAGCATAAATAAAAGTTACCCCCAAAAAACATAAAAGCAAAAAATACGCAATCCATTATAAGCAATCACACACATATGCACGCACATCCACACGCATATACGCGCGCGCGCGCACACACACACACAGATGTAGACGCTTGGAACTTTAAATTTGCTTTAAATACCACCAAGTGGAAATTTGCAGAGTTATTTAATTAAAAACGAACGCTTAAAATAAACAACAATGATAAATGCAAATATAATTAAATGAATATAAAAATATCGAAAATAACCATATAGCAGAACTGAAATATAACAAAATAAAAGAATTATATATAAATATGTGTGTGTGTATGTGCGCTCGCGCGGGTGTATGTATATATATACACACATATATATATACATACATACATACATATATATATA
>NW_026395695.1:0-428 GCF_001194135.2 Octopus bimaculoides | reverse complement strand
ATATATATATATATATATATATATATATATATATACACATATATGTGTGAATGTATGTGAGTGTCTACATTTATGCGCATACATGCAAATATGCTTATACACAACCAAACGCACGCACATATATATACGTGTGCATGTGTGTATGTGTATGTCTGTGTGTATACACATACAGTGATATACACACGCATACATTGACATACACGTGCATACTGCAGCTATGTAATATATACTCCTGCTTACGCACACACACACGAATATATAATTAGGAACAGACATACATTAATTAGTTACACGCAAACATACGCACACACAATGATTAGATATACAAGTGTGTATTATATGCATTCGTATAGATATATATATAAGCATATTTACATATATTTATGTATGTATGTATGTATGTGTATGTATGTATGTATGTATGTATG
>NW_026395694.1:0-323 GCF_001194135.2 Octopus bimaculoides | reverse complement strand
TTTTTTTTTTTTTTGTTTGATTCTGTTTTTTTACAATACTTGATTGATAGATTTTTAATGATGCGAAGGTTTATGAAGAGACGTAGGAAGGTGGGACATAGGTGAGAAAGAAAAGAAGAGGAGGATACTAAAGATGAACATATGACTTCAGTCGCTGCAGTGAGATACACACTGAAAAAGCGATTAGTTTCGGAGCTCATGAGAAAAGTGTTTCGTTCTATCACAGCAGGTTTCACATGATGAAGCTGTCAACAGATGAAAATAGAAGTAAGTTGAGGTTACTGGAACTAATTGAAAATACATAGCGATATATATTCCTTTAT
>NW_026395693.1:0-365 GCF_001194135.2 Octopus bimaculoides | reverse complement strand
ATAATAATAATAATAATAATAATAATAATAATAATAATAATGAAAAATATATTTGTAGAAATGGGGGAAAAAAAAAGGACCATGGGAATATTAAAAAAAGAACCCTCTTGGCCATAACAATTTGATTTTTGGCATAAGCTTCTGCCAACTGAGACTGCATATCAGATTCATGGACATTTTTGAAGAAATGTTGTTTCATGGCATCAACCTTGATAGATTCAACTAGATTGAAATGACCAGCTTAATCCAACAATTCCATTCTCTCTTCTGAAGAGGTAAATAAGGAGAAAGAATGAGAGAGAACTAAATATAGAAAAACAAGACATTTGTGTGTGTCTGTGTGTGTTTGTGTGTGTCTCTGCATA
>NW_026395692.1:0-405 GCF_001194135.2 Octopus bimaculoides | reverse complement strand
ACATACATATATATGTATATATATGTAGTGGGTTGGTGAGAGTATGTGATAGCCTTCATGTGTGTAAACGCGCATACTATTTGGTCTGCGAAGTGTTTTAGATGTTAGATTCAGAGTGCAATATGGCCGCTCTTTCTAATGTTTGCGTCAATTATATGGATACTAGTACTCTGTCTGTTACGCCTTTTATCGATCTCTGATTTTCAAAGGTTGAATTAACCTATATTTATAGATTTACTTTACATTAGTGACGTAAATATCCTGAAGATGTTTACAACTATTCTGACCGATATATATGGGCGCAAACACTCTCACTCCCACTTATGGTTCAATCTCTTGCTCAATCTCTTCCTCAATCTCTTCCTCTCTCTTACTCTCTCTCTCAGTATATAGATGCATATATAT
>NW_026395691.1:0-263 GCF_001194135.2 Octopus bimaculoides | reverse complement strand
TCTCTTTAACCCGGGCAAAGCCGGGTATTTCTGCTAGTTGTATATAAAGACAAGGTCTACAGTTGTCTGTATATACAATGTTGGCTAGATATTCTGTAAGATATATTCTATAGTACAATAGAGCATTCAAGAAAATACATATACCAATGTTTTCGATCTAGTTTGGATTCTTTGCTACCAAATTTGAATTCTTTGCAATAAAATTTGATTACAAAGAATTCAAATTTGAAGACAAAGAATCCAAACTAGATCGAAAATATCTA
>NW_026395690.1:0-662 GCF_001194135.2 Octopus bimaculoides | reverse complement strand
CCACCACCACCACCATCACCACCATCTTTCTCTTATAACTTATCAAGTTGATCCCGTTATTCTTTTCTTTATTCCGAATTTATCTAATTTATTTCTCGCCATTGCATTGTTTGATATTTGATTATAGTACGTTTTATATATTACCATTGTTATTGTTGTTGTTATTACTGATATTATCTTTGTTGCTGTGGTTGTTATTGTTGTTGTTCTTCGGGTGTGTTTGTGGGGAGAAGCAAGGAAGACGTACAAGTCGATCTCGAAAGTTGCCACAAACTGGCCAACATTTAAAGCTGAACATCTTGAAGTAACTTGGAGAGTAAGCATACCATTTGTTGTACACCATTGGTGGTTTCTAAACATCGAGAGAAGTGGTGAGAGAGAGAGACAGAGAGAGAAAGGGGGAGGAAGGGGAAATTGGAGGGTGGGAGACAGGGGAGAGAGGGAGAGAGAAAAAGTGGAAAATTCGAGATGAGTGCATGCATCTGTATGGTTATGCGAGTGTGCTTGGATGTCTGCGTGTGTGTGATTCCATAAGAGCTGCGGTTCTCAGCACCCTGATTTTAGCTTTCATCGTTTTGGGATCGATAAATAAAGTGCCAGTTCAGTACTGCGATAGCTTCTTCTTCTTCTTCTTCTTCTTCTTCTTCTTCTTCTTCTTCTTC
>NW_026395689.1:0-488 GCF_001194135.2 Octopus bimaculoides | reverse complement strand
ATATATATATATATATATATATATGCAACGGGCTTCTTTCAGTTTCCTTCTACCAAATCCATTCACAAAGCTTTGGTCGGCCCGAGGCTATAGTGGAAGACACTTGCCCAAGGTGTCACGCAGTGGACTGAACCCAGAACGATGTGGTTGAGAAGCAACCACACAACCATATATATATCCAAGACCACAACAGATGACCGATGAAGGATCAGGGATGGCCTCCACTAACACCAGGAACCCCTGCACAGATATCACACCCATATTCCTACTAAATATCCGGGGCCTATTACGAACAGGCGACAAAGACAAGTTTCTATACCTGAAAGACCTAGTTACATGCAATCAAGCAACATGCATGGTGCTTACCGAAACGCATCTAACATCTAATATAGCAGATGCGGAGATAAACATACCAGAGTATGCCGTACTCCGAACGGGCAGAAGGGATAGAATTCATGGGGGAGTTGCAATGTACATCCGAGAAGATG
>NW_026395688.1:0-551 GCF_001194135.2 Octopus bimaculoides | reverse complement strand
ATATATATATGTATGTATATACTCATATACATATATATATGTGCGTTGCATATATTAGCTGCAGTAAACAAATATATGAGCATTCAGACATACATAATATACGCATTACATTACTGTCAGAGTGTGGTAGTACTTAATTTCACAGCAAGGACGTTGTTGTACTTAACTCATTGCTTCACAAATCATCTTCTTCCAAGACTAATGCAAACCAAATGGTGCATCATGGAATTTGTGGCAACCCCACTACATCCCGCCTCCTCTAGAATTACCGAAAATCGCCATATTGCTGGTGTTTCATACACAATCCCTGTACATTAAATTCACAGACAAGTGCAACATACACATACACGCACACACATTTGTTACTTGTTCCTTCTCGACCCATGCCTGGCTCATAAGGGCCCGTTTCCCGGTTTCATTGCCGTATAATTCCCCACCAGGACGGTCCGTCACAGGTGAGCAGCTAGATGCAGGAGGAAATAGTGAGAGAAGGTTTTGGCAAAAGAGTCAGCAGAAGTTCGCCATTACCTTCTGCCGGAGCCACGTGGAGC
>NW_026395687.1:0-200 GCF_001194135.2 Octopus bimaculoides | reverse complement strand
GATTTTGTTCCACCAGGGTTTGCAGGATATCCTCATTGAGCTCTACAGATCTTCCAGAATGAGGCTCATTTTCTAGGCTGTAGTTTCCAGCTCAGAATTTCTGGAACCACCACTGACACTGGCTTGTGCTTATTGACCAATCCCCATATCCTGCATTAATATTCCTTGCACTTTCCGTTGTGTTGTTGCCTTTATTGAAC
>NW_026395686.1:0-229 GCF_001194135.2 Octopus bimaculoides | reverse complement strand
AACGGTATTTGTCTGTGTTTGTGTTTTTTATGCGAATATCATAATAGTGCGCTTGCATATAAGTGTGTATGCATACGTATATATATGCATACACATGTACATGCATTTAATTAACACACACATATATGTATGTCTATGCATATATATATATGTATATAGATAGATATATACATAGATTGAAGGACGGATGGACAGACAGACATACAGACTGATAGACAGACAGACGGAC
>NW_026395684.1:0-284 GCF_001194135.2 Octopus bimaculoides | reverse complement strand
TATATGTATATACATATATATATATTTACACACACACACAGATATATATATATATGTATATATCATCTAATTCTTTCATTTCTAATTCTTCTCCTTCTCTTCCTGCATTTAATTACATATGATACTTAATATTTCATCACAAATGTATTTTGTTCTATACTTTTTCATTTCTCATTTACTTTACAGAGATCTATCCAATAACCAAATCTCGGATATTGCAAATGGATCCTTCGTTAATCTGCAAGAATTAAAGAAGTTGTAAGTCGCCTATTTTTTGACTGTAT
>NW_026395683.1:0-232 GCF_001194135.2 Octopus bimaculoides | reverse complement strand
ATTTCTGGAATGTTGTCACGCCTACATATGACATGTACCATGATTAATAATATAATTGGTGACCAAGGTGTATGACCGCGTTGTTAATGGTGCTGCATTCGCGATAACGAGATCGCGGTTTCAACTCCTGGAACAGGAGTTGTATTGTGTTCTTAAGCAAAACACTTCATCTTATATTGATTTGCGACGATTAGGAATGGTGAATTGCTGGAAAACGGATTTATTTTCCGGA
>NW_026395682.1:38086-39573 GCF_001194135.2 Octopus bimaculoides | reverse complement strand
ATATATATACATACATGCATATATATATATATACATACATGCATATATATATATACATACATGCATATATATATATATATACATACATGCATATATATATATATACATACATGCATATATATATATATATACATACATGCATATATATATATATATACATACATGCATATATATATACATATATACATACATGCATATATATATACATATATATAGACACATCCATATATATACATATATATATACACATCCATATATATACATATATTTATGCATGTATACATATATGTACGTGTGTATGCGTATATATACATGTTAATATACATATAAGTCAGTTTGTGAGTGCATGTGTATGGGTGCGTACCTGTGTGTGTTCGTACGTCACGAGATTTGCCGTAGTGAAGTGTGTAGTTTGTATGGTAATTGCAACCTTATATAGCAATATTAGTGTTGCTTCTATGATCAATCTTCTGTTTATGTGGGGGACTTCTAAAAAAAAAACTATGAATATATTGTCTGTTAATGTTTTTCCTTTCTTATCTACCTTTGTTTTGCGAAGTGTAGTGTTATTGCTTCGAATGTAACGAAATGTTGTTGTAAAGTAGTCCTGTTGCTTATACCTTTGGATGGCTCCAAGCAGCTCTAGTGTCGCGGTGGGAGGACCCGAAACCTCTACAGAGCTTCATCGTCTGATGAAACATCGCCTTCTGCATTCGGAAACGGTGTACAGCAGTACGCTCAGAGCACAATTACCTTGAATTTTGTCAACACAATGCCATTATGAATAACTAGTAGGAACAGTGTTTCGTTTTGCTACCATAATACGTTACTATTGGTGGAGGCGCAATGGCCTATTGGTCAGAGCAGCGGACACGCGGTCATAGGATCGCAGTTTCGATTCCCAGACCGGGCGTTGTGAGTGTTTATTGAGTGAAAACACCTGAAACTCCACGAGGCTCCGGCAGGGGATGGTGGCGAACCCTGCTATATTCTTCCACCACAACTTTCTCTCACTCTTTCTTCCTGTTTCTGTTGTGCCTGTAATTCAAAGGGTCAGCCTTGTCACACTCTGTGTCACGCTGAATATCCCCGAGAACTACGGTAAGGGTACACGTGTCTGTGGAGTGCTCAGCCACTTGCACGTTAATTTCACGAGCAGGCTGTTCCGTTGATCGGATCGACTGGAACCCTCGTCGTCGTAAGCGACGGAGTGCCAACAACAACAATGGAAGTGACAAAGGAGAATATTTGGCACAATTTGCTTTATGAGTTCAATAAAGGCAACAGGAATATTAATGCAGTGAGGAATATTAATGCAGTATATGGGGATCGGACAATAAGCGTAAGCCAGTGTTAACGGTGGTTCCGGAAATTCTGAACCTGAAAGTACAGCCTAGAAGACGAGCCTCGTCCTGGAAGATCTGCAGAGCTAGACGAGAACGTCTAGCAGACCCTGGTGGAACAAAATCCCATCTTAACTGTTAAAG
>NW_026395682.1:31234-32357 GCF_001194135.2 Octopus bimaculoides | reverse complement strand
ATATATATATATATATACATATATACGACGGGCTTCTTTCAGTTTCCGTCTACCAAATCCACTCACAAGGCTTTGGTCGGCCCGAGACTATAGTAGTAGACACTTGCCCAAGGTGCCACGCAGAGGGACTGAACCCGGAACCATGTGGTTGGTAAGCAAGCTACTTACCGCACAGCCACTCCTTTTTATATAAAGTCGGCAAAAAGTTCCAGAACATTCTATCAACCATTTAGTAGGAAGATTTTAGCTCAGCAATTTATATAACTGGCAGAGCGACAATTGTTTGAGCTTAATGCTCTTTTCTCGAAGCTGTAGTCTGAAGATGTGGAATATGAATGCGAGGTTTCAAAACTCACTGCAGTAGCTTTCCGGTCTCTCCCTTGGCGTAACAAAATAGACATAGCTTCAATACCCTCCGATTTCTCACCGGAAGTAACCAGAAGTAACACTGTGGACATGGCTACAACACACTCCAATCCTTCGCCGGAAGTAACACAACAGTCATAGAATCGACACCCTTCAACCCCTAACCGGACTTAGCACTATAGACATTGCATCAGTACCGTCCGATCCCTAATCGGAATTAATATCGCAGACCTAGCTTCAACAGGGGGCAGTAATTTGGAGGAGGGGAGGATTCGATTAGATCGACCCCAGTACGCAACTGGTACTTAATTTATCGACCACCCGCCCCTCACGAAAGGATGAAAGGCAAAGTCGACCTCGGCGGAATTTGAACTCAGAACGTAAAGACAGACGAAACACCGCTAAGCATTTCCCTCCGTGTGCTAACCTTTCTGCCAGCTCACCACCATCAATAATAATAATAATAATAATAATAATAATAATAACAAAACACTTTCAATACAGTAAACATAAGAGCACCACAGCAAACCACAGCACATACCCAAGGCACACAGAGTTGCGCTCGGTAGTGAAGTGAAAGCACGTTATAAAAATAAAATTACTGAACAATAATAATAATAATAATAATAATGACAACGTTTCCCTAAAACTAACGGAGAAACTTTCAAACTACAAAGACCTGGAAATAGAGGTAACTCGAATGTGGAATCTAAAAACAGAAACAATTCCTATCATAGTAGGTGCCTTAGGTATAATA
>NW_026395682.1:30407-30877 GCF_001194135.2 Octopus bimaculoides | reverse complement strand
ATAAACCAGCAAAGTATTATATTTCACCGTTGTCTTCATAATTTTTTGTAGACATGTAAAAAGAAATCTAGCAGTAGCAGTAGTAGTAGTAGTAGTAGTGGTGGTGGTGGTGGTGGAGGTGGTGGTGGTGGTGGTAGTAGTAGTAGTAGGAGGAGGAGGAGAAATAAGAGGAAGAAAAGTAAGAGGTGATGGGCAGTAGCATAAGTAGTAGTAGTAGTAATGGTGGTGGTGGTCGTCGTCGTGGAGGTTGTTGTTGTTGGGGGGGTGTATCAGTCTGTGTGTCTGTGTTTGTAATACCTTTGACCACCATCACCGCTCGACGACCGGAGTCAGGCTCACTTTTGTACCTCCGCCAACCCCACTCCTAACTTAGCGGTTCGGCAGTAGACACTGCTAGAATAAGTACCAGACATTATGACCAGAACACACACACACACACACACACACACACACACACACACACACACACA
>NW_026395682.1:25358-28782 GCF_001194135.2 Octopus bimaculoides | reverse complement strand
ATATATATATATATATACTGCGAGCTTCTTTCAGTTTCCGTCTATCAAATCCACTCACAAGGCTTTGGTTGGCCCGAGGCTATAGCAGAAGACACTTGCCCAAGGTGTCACGCAGCGGGACTGAACCCGTAACCATGTGGCTGGTAAGCAAGCTTCTTATCACAGAGCGACTCCTGAGCCTATAGCCAAGAATCCTGGGCGAATTTTCCTCGGCAAAAAGTTTGCGGCAAACTTTCCAGAAATGTAAACGCACAAGTTGGCAATACTTGGACGCTGGACAGAAAGTTCTATAGCTCAGCACACATCTCGGGTCGGCCAGACTGACAGCATATCTATACCTGTAGATTTTATCACGAACCGGCAATGACGCCCGGTAACATTGCCAGGCCTGAGATTTCTAGAAGTTATCTATGGACCCCGGCTAGAAACTCCTCCGAAACAGACCAGCCTGTTGATTCTCAACAACGTTCAGAGTCCGTGCGAGAATGCCATTGCTGTTTCCTATCGCAAAACCTCTAGAGAACGCCAAAGTAGGACATCCGCCGATAGCACCGACTGTGGGTCTCTGACGACAGCAAGTGCCGAGCGCTCTGACTCGGTGAACGCTTCATACAAGACGGCAGCTCAGTCAAAAAGATGAGCTGCGGGAAAGCGAGTCTGACAAACAGCGGTCATCATTGATAATTACGGAGGCGGAGCGCTAAACAGTGAGTGATAAAGGAAATGAAAATGTAATGTTGTTATGAATCCGAATCTGTTTGATGCACGTTCGAACAGGGAGTAGCTTGATTCCCAGTTCGAACGTGTATCAAGCATGTTCGCACTGGTAATCGACAAATGGCGGTGCTCCAGCATGGCCGCAGTGAAAGACTGAAGCAATTAAAAGAATAATAGAATATATGTGATAGATCGCTGATCACTACATTTATATTTTCTCTCCTTATTTCTTTCTGTGTTCCTTTCAGTTGAAGGGCGTAGGCTCGAAACGTCAAAGGCTTTCTCTATTCCCGAGCGTTAAACTAATACATCCATTTGTTGTTTACACCACCTGTCTTAGTCTGTTGTTTTTTTCGTAAATTCTCCCATTATATATATGTGTGTGTGTGTGTGTGTGTGTGTGTGTGTGTGTGTGTGTGTGTGTGTGTGTGTGTGTGTGTGTGTGTGTATGTACGTATGTATGTATGTATGTGAAATGATAAACCGTGCCCTTAATATCCTTCAGCCCTCAATGCCTCCATCTGATTGGTCCCCAAACAACTCTGCAAAATATTCGGGTTTTATTTGTTTGTTTCTGATGCTGCTGTTGTTGTTGTTGTTGTTGTTGTGGTGATGGTGGTGGTGGTGACGGTAATGATATTACTGCTGTTGTTGTTCTGTGGTGGTGGCGGTGGCGGTGGTGGTGGCTGTTGTAACTGTTGCCGTAAATAAATAAATAGATTTGTTTATTTATTTATTTACCATGTTTTTGTTGTTGTTGTTGTTGTTGTTGTTTTTAAAGTTTTATTCTATTATTTCTATATTCTGTTGGAGAAATCTGAATTTGATTTCGCGTAATTGGTGACCTACATTGATATGGGGTGAGATGCAGATTGGGATACACACAGACACAGACAGAGAGAGAGACAAAGAGAGAGAGACAAAGAGAGAGAGACAAAGAGAGAGAGACAAAGAGAGAGAGACAAAGAGAAACAGAGAGAGAAACACAGAGACAGAGACAGGGAGAGAGAGACATACACACACAAAGTAGAGGGAGAGAAAGTGGAGAGTGAGAAAGAGAAGGGGTAGAGGGGCAGAGAGGAAGAAAAAGAGAGACTAACATAGTGAGATGGGAGAGAGAGAGAGAGAGAGACTGGTGTACAGAGAGTGAGCGATGAGAGAGAGATGTGGAGGGAGAAAAGGGGGAGTGAGAAAGAGAAGAGATAGAGGAAGAGAGAGATGGTGAGAGAGACAGAGAGAAAGACAGAGAGACTAACATACAGAGATGGGGAGAGAGAGAGACTGGTGTACAGAGAGAGGGAGATCAGAGAGAGCGAGAGAGGGGCGTAGAGGGAGAGAAAGTGAGGAGCGAGAAAGAGAAGAGAGAGAGGAAAACGGAGAGAGAGAGACGGAGAAGTGAGAGAGACTAACATAGAGAGATAGGGAGAGAGAGAGAGAGAGAGAGGGAGGGAGAGAGACAGAGAGAAAGACAGAGACTAACATACAGAGATAGGGAGAGAGAGAGAAGGAGAGAGAGAGGGAGAGAGAGAGATAGGGAGAGAGACAGAGAGAAAGACAGAGAGTCTAACATACAGAGATAGGGAGAGAGAGAGACTGATGTATAAAGAGAGGGAGATGAGAGAGGGGTGTAGAGGGAGAGATTTCGGGAGAGAGAGATGTTAAGGAAAGAGAGAAGGAAGTGAAGAGGAAACCCAAAGGAAGGTAGAAGGGGTGACGAAGATAGATGGAGAAAGGAACAGAGAGAGAGAGAGACCGATGTAGAGAAAAGGTGAGAGGAGAGAAGGTTAGAGAAAGAAGAGAGAGTGACTCAAAGAAACAGAGAGGAAAGAGAGACAGTTATGTACAGAGAGGCAGGGAGGGTAGAAGGACAGAAGGAGGGACTGATGTAGAAGAAGAAAGAGAGAAGAAACGAAATTGATGTCGAAAGAGGGAGAGGTGCAGTGAGAGACGGGGCAGAGAAGGAAGAGAGAGAGAGAGAGAGAGAGAGAGAGAGAGAGCCCGAGAGAAGGAGAGACAGAAAGTCTGGCCGGAAGGAAAATAGAGAGGAGTGCGGAGAGGGGGGCGTAAGAGACAGATGAAAAGAGAGAGGGGGGAAACAGAAAGAGGCTGATCTAGAACGACGGAGAGAAAGAGAGAGAAAATGGTACATTAAACCAAATTGTCTTCAGCGTTACACAGTGACATATTTACACACATAACAATTCACTTTGTATATGTATATATATATGTGTGTGTGTGTGTGTGTGTGTGTGTGTGTGTGTGTGTGTGTGTGTGTGTGTGTGTGTGTGTGTGTGTGTGTGTGTGTGTGTGTGTGTGTGTGCGTGCGCGCGCACATGTATGTGCATATATCACATGTATATGTGTGTGTGTGTGCGCACGCACATGCCTATGTGTATACTTGCATGATATACATGTGTATATATATTATATATATATGTATATCTATATATATATATATGTATATCTATATATATATATATGTATATCTATATATATATATATGTATATCTATATATATATATATGTATATCTATATATATATATACGTATATATATGCATATATATGCACATATATATATATATTTTATATATATATATATTTTATATATATATATATATTTTATATATATATATATATTTTATATATATATATATATTTTATATATATATATATATATTTTATATATATATATATATTTTATATAT
>NW_026395682.1:21228-21641 GCF_001194135.2 Octopus bimaculoides | reverse complement strand
ATCCACCAATATAACTACAATTATCACTGGAAAATACCCACACGGATTCTATACATGGATGTTTACTTTTAGAATGGGACTATACTCCAAGTTCTTTTTCGTCTTTGTTTTTTCTTCTCCGCATCGCTCTCACTTCTTACGAAATTATATATATCCACCAATATAACTACAATTATCACTGGAAAATACCCACACGGATTCTATACATGGATGTTTATTTTTAGAATGGGACTATACTCCAAGTTCTCTTTCGTCTTTGTTTTTTCTTCTCCGCATCGCTCTCACTTCTTACAAAATTATATATATCCACCAATATAACTACAATTATCACTGGAAAATACCCACACGGATTCTATACATGGATGTTTACTTTTAGAATGGGACTATACTCCAAGTTCTTTTTCGTCTTTGTT
>NW_026395682.1:19809-21218 GCF_001194135.2 Octopus bimaculoides | reverse complement strand
ATTATATATATCCACCAATATAACTACAATTATCACTGGAAAATACCCACACGGATTCTATACATGGATGTTTACTTTTAGAATGGGACTATACTCCAAGTTCTTTTTCGTCTTTGTTTTTTCTTCTCTGCATCGCTCTCACTTCTTACTGCAAATCTCCTCATGAAGATTTAATAATCCTTAATTTCTACTATTACCGTCTCCGATGAAGGGATACATTGAATTTTCCCTGAAACAGCTGTAAGGCATTCTACATAAAATATTTATTTATGCCATTGGTCTCCTTATCTCATTCTTTTTTATATATACACACACGCTAATACACGACCCATGTTAAATTCCCCATTTATGCTGCAACCACATCTGGGACAAAACCAGTCGGTATACAGCACTTACTTGGTATTACCTGTAACATTCGGGTCTGGTTGACCCGAATATTACAAAATAAAACAAAAGACGAAGACAGGTGTAGGAAACTGGCCCTCATGAACCTGGCATAGCTGGAGAGGGAAACATTTTTTTTTTTTTTGCCACACCAACCCCAAACTCTATGCTTATTGTCTTTATAAACACACGAAGGTCTTCATGGAGGATATATCAGGAATTTCCTCAACCAGTCCCGATTTCAGACACCTTCTCTCTCCCGTATCTGTCATCGTGTTCCACCTCCCCGCTACCGTCTTCGAACCGATTGCGCCAGCGATAAGCTGACCCATAAACAGTCTGAAGCATTTCATAAATTCCTGCAACGCTTTTCGCCCATTTTAACACGAAAATTTATTGCACAGCAAGCTTCTAAACGTCCCGACTATATTTCGTAAACTAGTCAGCAGTGTTTAACAGGACGTGTTCAAAGTACTGTTACAGGGGCCTCCTTTAATCTGAAATAACCAAAGTCGGCAAATCAGCTTCTTAGATGTATAGTAATGATATTCTAAAATCACAGCGACCTAAGACAGTGATAACTGCCTTTCCTAAACACTCAAAACCTTTGAAATACTCCACATTAGACAGTTGATAATGTTCTCAGGCGGCACCGACGAAGATATTAAGACGGGAATAAGCAAGGCAAGGACCGCTTTTCACCTGTTAAAAAAAGTATGGAGTACAAGTGTAATTTCAATAAAGAAGAAAGTAATAGTTCTTAACACTAACATAAAAGCGGTGTTATTGTATGGGGCTGAGACATGGCGAACAACAGTTAAGTCAAATAAGCAAATACAATCATTCATCAACAGGTGCTTGCGTAGTATACTTAAAATCAGATGGGCCGGACACATAAGCAATATGGAGCTATGGTAAAGAACGAATCAAGTTTCGATTAGGGAGCAAACATTTAAGAAAAAGTGGAAGTGGATTGGTAGCACAATTAGAAAGGACACACCAAATGTAGCGAAAAGTGCTTTACA
>NW_026395682.1:13758-17722 GCF_001194135.2 Octopus bimaculoides | reverse complement strand
ATATATATATATATATATATACGACGGGCTTCTTTCAGTTTCCGTCTACCAAATCCACTCACAAGGTTTTGGTCGGCCCGAGGCTATAGTAGAAGACACTCGCCCAAGGTGCCACGCAGTGGGACTGAACCCAGAACCATGTGGTTGGTAAGCAAGCTACTTACCACACA
Source organism: Octopus bimaculoides (assembly GCF_001194135.2). Lineage (NCBI taxonomy): Eukaryota > Metazoa > Mollusca > Cephalopoda > Octopoda > Octopodidae > Octopus > Octopus bimaculoides. Next base: position 17,552 of record NW_026395682.1, on the reverse strand, counting down.
GCCACTCCCGCGCACTCTAAAGACGTATTTGAAAACCTGCCCGATAAACCTGAAGGCATGGGAACTGTTGGCGCTCAGTTGATAAGCACGTGCTACCAAACCGTCTCCGACTTTTAGGCAACTAGTATCAGCACCCTGAAGGAGAGAAGAGCCCAGCGTAAAGGAGCCTGGCCCAGTCTACCCCTAGGTGACGATGCCCACCACTACAACACGCAACAGGATCTGTAAATCCCGAGTAGGTCTGAATTGCCATGAGACAACACAACAGAACATCGAACTGAGAACCAGTGTCCTGTAGAACCATCCTTCGTCGAAACTAAGACAGAATTCAATAAACACATATATGTCTGTATCGACATCATCATCGTCATTATCATTTTCGTTTTACGTCCGCTTTCCATGCTGGTGTTTGTTAGACGACTCGTCACGTTCCGATAAAACTCTTGTTTGAAGTAATTGCCCTCTTAGATACACTGGGGAGATATGCATGTTTCACTTGCACTCGTGCATTTCATCTTTTCCGTGATTCCTAAGGTTAACGTAGTTCGTCAAAGCGACGAACGCCATCGAGTCGTCTTGCGCAGTGACGTCTTTTAAAATGAAGAAGGGTTTCGCACCACCACCACCCCACTCTCCTGTCCGTGACCAACTTCAATCCAGTGAGAAGACCAAATCAAGATGGCTGTCGATGGCGACATGTTCAGTGGGTGACCAAGATGTCTTCCTGATCTCATTTTGCTCGCGGCACTTCACAATGCGTTTCTGCAGATGCCTTCCATCTGTTGAAGGTTTCTTCCATAGTGTCCGCCAGATCCAGTCTTCACATGCATATCTAGGCAAGCGCTAATACGCTGGTTAACCCATCACCAAGGCCCTAACAGGTGCTGGTACGCCGGGTCAGAGAAAACCTGGGAACATTAGGGGCTAAGCTGTGGTTCTACGCTTCTCAAAACCGTGGAATTCCCAAAATAGGACTATTGAGCAGAATATTTGCTGTGGCCCATCTTTGATACCAAAACAGAACAATGTACATATCACTTCCAATCAGTTACGGTCAAAAGCTATGAGAGCCACTGTCTGGTACTGCATCAGGGCATTTATTATTTCGGGGTCGATTAAATAACTACCAGTTACACACTGGGGTCGATGTAATCGACTTAATCCCTTTGACTGTCTTTGTTTGTCCCCCTCTATGTTTATCCCCCAGTGGGCAATAAACAAATAAATTATTATTGTTATTATTATTATTATTATTATTATTGCCTTTGCACAGCTTCTAACGTTGAAGATGTACCACGGTGTCAGCTGTTCACTACCAGTGAACTAAGGTAACACCCCTTATTTTTCGAGTACCTTCCGGAGTATTCGAGCGGTTCCAAGCAGTGCTGTTTTCTGCAAGTGCTCCGCCCTTATTTCAGCCCCTATTTGTTCCACGTACTTCTCAAGATTTTTACTCACTGTTCCCAGGGTTCTGATAATCATTGGTATTACTACCACCTTTTTCATCGACCACAACTGCTTAACCACTCAAGCTAACCTGTCATATCTCTATTATTATTATTATTATTATTATTATTATTATTATTATGAAAGAATGCGATAGGTTACTGACAGAATCGATAGAGCATTGTTATAAAATATGCCACATTCATTTTGTAATGCCACACACATTAAAATCCGAGATCAAATCGCCGCCGGGGTATGTCTTTCACTTTCGTTTTACGGTCAAATGAACTGCAATACGAATGATTGACGTCCATTAAATCATTATCATCATCATCATTATTATTGTTATTATTATTGTCATTATTATTATTACTATTATTATTATTATTATTATTATTATTACTATTATTATTATTATTATTATTACTATTATTATTATTATTATTATTATTATTATTATTACTACTACTATTATCCTCGTCATCAGGCTTATCATCACCATCATCACCACCATCATCATCATTTAAGGTAGCAAGATGGCAGAATCGTTAGCATGCCGGGCGAAATTTTTAGCGCCATCTTGTCTGTCCTTTACGTTCTGAGTTCAAACTCCGCCGTCTTACCCCCTTCCAAGATATCTGCTGACCTTGCGCCAACATTTGAAATCATTATTATTATTATTATCATTATTATTATTATTATTATTATTTTGTCTCATAATGCAATATTAAAGCATTAATGTAATGTCACTTGGTACATTGCGTTTGGGACAATGTCTAAATATACACACACACACACAGCTGCGAGTGTGTGTGTGTGTGTGTGTGTGTGTGTGTGTGTGTGTGTAGACAAGGAGAGGTGCTGGTGTTTAAATATACACTCATATGTGTCTGTGCGCCTGTGCAAATGTATCTGAATTTGTGCACAGAAGTATACGTGGCCATGTATGTATGTATGTATGTATGAGAGTATATAGTGACATACTTATATATAAATACACAAAAGCACACACACACACACGCACACACACATCTATGTTGGTATATATTCCCAAACATATATATGTAAATATACAATATGTATATATACATATATATATATATGTATTTATGTATGCATATATATATTTGTGTATATATATGTATATATATATTTGTGTGCATATATATATGTATGTATTTGTATATATATATATATATATATATTTGTAGGTGTATATGTATGTATATGTATATATATGTATATATATATGTATATATTTGTGTACATATATGTATGTATATGTATATATATGTGTGTGCGTATGTTTGTGTGTGTGTACATATATCTATATTTATATCTTTATTTACACACATATATATATATATATATATATATAGTATATATATATATATATATATATATATATATAGAAAGAGAGTGACGTATGTATGTATGTATGCACGTATATATAAATATATATGCATGTATGTATGCATGTATATATGTATATACATATATATATACACACGTATATATGTATATACATATACATATATATATATATATATATATATGTATATATGTATGTATACACACTCACAAACATACGTATAACGTATATATATATATATATATGTGTGTGTTTCTGTGTGCGTATATATATATGTATATATATATGTATATATATGTATATATATATATATATATACACACAAAGTCCAATCTGTGTGTGTCTGAAACCGATGTAGATGTCGTCTGGTATGAATGTTAAATCCAATTAAAACACAGTGCCATCATCATCATCTTCATCATCATCACGCTACATAAAACAAGAACAACATTAACAATAATGGCAGTAGCACCATCATCATCATCACCACCAACATTCGTCATCATCATAATCATCATCGTCATCATCATCGTCATCATCATCATCATCATCATAATCATCAACTTCGTCGTCGTCATCGTCATCATCATCATCATCATCGTCATCGTCATCGTCATCGTCATCGTCATCATAGTCATCATCGTCATCATCATCATCGTCATCATCATCATCGTCATCATCATCATCATCAACTTCGTCGTCGTCATCATCATCATCATCATCTTCTTCATCATCATCATGCTACATAAAACAAGAACATTAACAATAATGGCATCAACCTCAGCAACAACAACAACAACAACAACAACAGTATCATCATCCCCATCATCATCATCATCAACAAGATCAACAACAACAACAACAACAACATCAGTAAGCGGAACGTTAAAAACCAGTCAAAATGGCGACGGCTGCGCGGACGACGGCGGCCATTTTAACTTCACCGAAAATGATGTCACGTGATGTTTACGAAGAA
>NW_026395682.1:10638-13059 GCF_001194135.2 Octopus bimaculoides | reverse complement strand
TTCTATCCGAAAAAGGGGGTTAGCCTTGTGATTAAGATCAGCCTAATCTTCAGGTGGAATTTAACGGATAGAAACTGCACAAAAGGACATTGCATGTGTGAGTGTATGAGTGTGTGTGTGTGTGTGTGTGTGTGTGTGTGTGTGTGTGGCCAGGAGTGCGTCCGTGTGTATGTGTTTATATCGGTGGATAAGGTGCGAGAAAAAGATACAGATTACAAATATATGTATATAGAGAGATTATCTCGCAGTTTGTGTCCATATAGGGATTATCTCGCCCCGAGGACGGGAAACAACCCAGAAACCTAGGTCTGTGAGTATCACGGAGGCTGGAGAAGGGAACTATAAGCTCCCTTGCTCATACTTATACGGACACAGACTGTATGTCGGTAGCCAGCTGGAAAAGATGTTCTCTTGGTGTCAAACAGTAGTAACATCGTCCTTAGCAGGACTTCCACATTCTGTTGGCAAATAAACTTTACTATACGTGTAGGGATGTTTGGGGGTAGGTGGAGTGAGCGTGTGGTGGGGTGTATATGCGTCTGTGTGTATATATATATATGTCTGTGTATATATGTATATATACGTTTCTGTGTGTGTGTATATGTGTGTATATATGTCTCTGTGTGTGTGTATATGTACGTATATATATATATATATATATGTGTGTGTGTATATATATATATGTATATATATGTCTCTGTGCGTGTGTATATGTATGTATATATATATATATATATATATATATATATATATATATATATATACGAGTGGCTTCTTTCAGTTTCTGTCTACCAAATTTACTCACAAGGCTTTGGTCGGCCCGAGGTTATAGTTGAAGCCACTTGTCCACGGTACCATGCAGTAGGACTGAACCTAGAACCATATGGTTCCGAAGCAAGCTTCTCACCACACAGCCACTCCTGCGCCTATATATATTCAATATAACCCGATAACGTGCATTTAAAAGGCTCTTATACTGCTATCGACTAGCATACGCCTTCTTACACCAAAATTTCGGAGACCCTAAAGTTTAAAGTTATAGTTGAGAAAAGGTCAGCTGACGTGGAGGACTGAAAACCAAGTGGATATTGGGAAAGAGCTACCAATACCGCGATGACTGCTGCTCGAATCTCCGTGAACACTGCAAAGGTTGTAAGACGTGACGTAGTCATCATAGAATCCAAGTTACCCCAAACTATGGTAACCTTTCACTGTGTCTCCAACGAGGGTGACCTCATGCTGTTTTGTATCTTTAAACAAGCCCTTAGTTTCAAATCATATGGCTACGTGAAGATGGTAAAGCGTGAGGTCAAACCTTGGCTGGGAAGGCTTGCTGCTGGCGGGTCATGTGTGACAGTAGAATTTAGTTGCTTGCCATAACTCCGGAGAGTTAGAAATGGTTGTCGGAGAATTTCTACCACTTCACAACCCCAAATTGCTGGTCTCCTAATTCTCCCGATTTTAATTCCATGCATATGTGGGTCCCAGTTGAGAAAGATACCAAACGCTCTGCCGGCAACATCAAGGCCGAACTCATAGCCAGGATCAAGGTCACAGTGAGGAACACATAGGCCGGGTACTGGAACAGCCATGGGGCCCTAGTTGAAGCTAAGGTCTGCAATTTTGAGAAAGTCATAAAGGATAAAGTGGTGGAAGGGTTATATTAGATTGCGGTGTGTAATGTGTAATGTGGGGGGGGGGATCAGTGTATATGCGAGGATGCAATTTGCGTGAGGGGCTGTGTTGATGGGAGGGGGTAATGGGGGATAGCTATTTGCGGGGTGTCTGCCTTATAGGGGTGTGCGTGCGTTTACATAGGTGCACTGGTGCATACTTTGGTCAAACTCTTTTGCCGGGTTCAAGGGCATTGGTGGAAGATCGTTTACGGAAGGTCGAGGCAGGGGACCTGTGGTTGCAGTAACGGTGGGGCTTACAGGGACGATAGAATGAACATCCTTTCATGCGGGCAAGAATTAAACACCTCAGTCCTGCTATTCAAGTAAACATCCGGGAGTTGGGTACCTCTTAAAATTGCTCTCTTCTCAGCCAGGCATAATCTGCACTTCCTGCTGCTTTCGATGTACGGTTTGCATCTTTCTAGGATCTTCCATTTTGTACTGTACTCCGAGGAACATTCTTCCAAAGCTCAGATGTGCTTGGCTAGGATTGTGGCGTTGCGTCTCTCTTGGATGTTGACTGAGCACTTATGGTTATTAAAGCGGATTCTGAAGGGGCTTTCCGTTGCTCCCACATATTTCCACACACTCGGGTGTCCATTGGATCCTGTTGCTGTTACTTCTGCCTCATTAACAACTGTTTCCGTATTACAGTGGCCGCTTAGCGGACACGTTGTGTTACTCCAGCATGAGCATCCTCTCTTAAATGACTCATGTATATATATATATATATATATATATATAT
>NW_026395682.1:8609-9632 GCF_001194135.2 Octopus bimaculoides | reverse complement strand
GTGTGTGTGTGTGTGTGTGTGTGTGTGTGTGTGTGTGTGTGTGTGTGTGTGTGTGTGTGTGTGTGTGTGTGCTAATGTAATCGGTGTGACTTGAAGGACATTTGACTAGACACCCATGCCTATGGTGCAACAACAATGCCGTCAGTTTATGAAACAGAGCGAGGGCACCGGACTGGAACCGGCAATCATGTACCGTCGCTGTCTCTGGATGGAGTCTGTTATTGTTGCCGCTGTTATTCTCGTTTCATTGTTGTCTGGAACAATGGAGAAAGGATTAAGAAGAATTATGCGACATGAAACACAAATTTACCAACGGGGAAAGGTCACACAGAGTGTGTTTATGTTTACAATAGAAACCTCTTTATCCAATCCACACACAAACGCATATATATATACATATATACATAAACATATATACATAAACATATATATATATATCATATATTTATGTATGTAAGCTTAATACTGACAAAGATATATATGAGCCAGAGTGTGTTGGTGGGTGCACACGCATGCGAATGTATTTTTAATATATGCACATATATATACATATACATACATGTACACAAGCAAGGTCATGTTTAAGTATATATATATATATATATATATATATATATATATACGCACACACACATATACAAATATATACACATTATATACACACATATATATATATACAACGCTATATATATATGTATATATATATGTGTGTGTGTGTGTGTGTATGTATGTATGTATGTATATATATACACACACACACACACACACACACAACTCTTTATGAGTCTTTGTATAGAAATGCTTTGAACGTTTTCGGTGTTTTTTCGCGAAAAAAAAAAGAGAAAAAGCGCCGATTTCTAAACCACATTGATTACACCAGCGCGCGCGCACAAACGCACAAACACACGCACACATACAGATATATTCATACAGATATACACAATTATACAAACATATATACATATACACACGTATATATATATATATATATATATATATATATATATATATATATATATATAT
>NW_026395682.1:5707-6718 GCF_001194135.2 Octopus bimaculoides | reverse complement strand
TATATATATATATATATATATATATATATATGTACATATATATATTTAACGGATATGTGTATAGATAAATGTGTGTGTGTGTGTGTGTGTGTGTGTATGTGCGTGCGTGTGTGTATATTAATGTATGTGTGTTTGTGTGAGTGTTTATGTAAGGATTGATTGGTAAATGTTTGCATTGTAAGACGGAGTAAAATGAGACGATACTCAATGTCTTCAACTTTTTGTATCGTTATTACTCTGAGTTTTACGTCTGCGATTATCCAAACGACTGATGTATCAGAAATATCGTGACTCGAAAGAGAAACAAAATATTCGTAAACCCAACGAGAAATAAACTAATCCTATTGATTTGATTGGCCGTCGTAAAAAAAAAACTACGTAAAAACGTCACAAGTTTTCCAGTCTTGGTCATGCGCAAAACACGCAGTATTTACGTCTGTTCACATACGAAATATTTTTGTTTGAGTGCTTGGGAGAAGCCTGGTATATGCTTCATGAAAGTTATCTCGAAGCTCCTTTTCATAGGCGCAGGTGTTAGCGTATGGTTAGAAGTTTGTTTCCCAACCACATGTTTCCGGGTTCAACCCCACTGCGTGGCACTTTGGGCAAGTGTCTTCTACTATAGCTTCGGGCCGACCAAAGCCTTGCGTGTGGATTTGGTAGATGGAAACTGAAAGAAGCCTGTCGTATATATATATATATATATACATATAAGTTCAACGGCGGTGGTCCAGTATGCCCACACACACATGACTAAAACATGTAAGACAATAAAAAAAATAAGCCTGTATACATATATATGCATGTGTATATATGTACGTATGTATATATATATATACATGTGTGTGTGTGTGTGTGTGTGTGTGTGTGTGTGTGTGTGTGTGTGTATGTATATGTATGTGCATATATATATATACATATATATATGCACATATATACTAGGCTTACAAAGAATAAGTCCTGGGGTCGATTTGCTCGAGCAAATCGACCCCAGGACTTATTCTTTGTAAG
>NW_026395682.1:4732-5436 GCF_001194135.2 Octopus bimaculoides | reverse complement strand
TGTGTGTGTGTGTGTGTGTGTGTGTGTGTGTGTGTGTGTATATATATATATATATATATTAGGGAATACAATTCCAAATCTTACAGTGAAAAATTAAATTTGCCAACATATAATACGTATATAATTTAGAGAAAAACCAACTATTAACAAATTCAACGATGAAAAATGTTATTCAGAAACATCTAGAAAAACAAATATACCTCAGAAACCCTGCGCTTCTTTCAGTTTCCATCTACCGAATCCACTCATAAGGCTTTGGTCGGCCCGAGGCTGTAGCAGAAGACACTTGCCCAAGGTGTCACACAGTGGGACTGAACCCGGAATCATATGGTTGGGAAGCGAACTTCTTACCACACAGTCACCCCTGCGTTCATTTTCAGGGAGTAGGGCTAAGATTTGGGGAGGTCCCTCTATAAGACCGATCATGAAAATAACAGCTCCTTTAATTAACTTGCGTTAGCAGATGTTGTTGCTGTTGTTGTTATTGTTGATTAAGGAAAGACAAGTTCTGATTGAAAACACCTGTGATCAAAGGAGCATACACGTGTATATAATCATACGTGCATACATACATATATCTCTGTATGTCTATGTATGCATATATGTATCATATATATGTATATGTGTATGTATATATATATGTATGTGTGTATGTATATATGTATATATATATATATATATATATATATATATATATAATATAT
>NW_026395682.1:2748-3704 GCF_001194135.2 Octopus bimaculoides | reverse complement strand
TATATATATATATATATATATATATATATATATGCATAAATATATATATATGCATAAATATATATACACATGCACACATGGGTACAGGACGTCACCGACAGTAAACAACATGAAATACGAAAGCAAATGAGTTCAATACGCAAACAACGTGAGAAACAGACGTAAAACAGAAGTAACACAAAGAACGACCCTTCATCAGTTGTCGGCTGATCATCCACTCCTCATTTTGAACATTGAACATCAATATATATAAGTCAATATAAGTCTTCGAAAGCAGTTGCTCCCATAATATATATGTATATGTGTATGTGTATATGTGAAGCTGGAGAGAGTTGCTGTTGGAAGACCATATGTGTGGCAGCAGGATTTGCGTCCTTGTCATAACTCGAGAAAGAGCCAGAAGTGCTGGTCGAGAATTTCTACGCTCTCATGGGCTCCAAATTATGGTCCCTTAATTTTTCCGATTCCAGTTACTTGGATTACTATGTGTGGGGTGCGGTTGACAAAGACACTAACCGCTCTACTTGCAGCCCCAAGGTGATCGAAGATCTTCTCAAGGTCACAGTGAGGGCCCCATGAACGAAGTTCCAGGTGCTGGAAGCTGATGGGGACTAATATGAGCGAACTGTAATCTCCAGGCCTTAATCTAGATGATGTAGACAGCAGGATGATGGCCACGGAAGTTGGAATCCGGCCAGGAGTGTCTGAGAACTTACCTGCTACCGAATCGATCGGCTCCGGAAATGGACGGCGCCGGAGGAGGCGACGGATGCCGGACAGGGTGAGTCTCCTTTTACCATCGGTCAGATTTTATTTCCTCCACCAAAACTGCAGTGAATTTGCCTTTAGGAGTTAAAACGTGCCGCAAACATAGTTTAACTTACCAAAAGCTCGTGTAGTCTTCATATATACAGATATACATACATACATATATACATACACACACATATATATAC
>NW_026395682.1:1127-2738 GCF_001194135.2 Octopus bimaculoides | reverse complement strand
TATATATATATATATATATATATATATATATGTATGTATATGCATGCATATGTATATGAATGTATATGTATATGCATGTATATGTATATGCAAGTATATGTGCGTACTGCCTTAATTCTTCGAAACGCCGGAGTTTTAATGGTGGCAGCTGATGAAGGGGATGTTTCTATGTGGCCTGCTTGTTTGTTGCACCTTGTTTACCATTTTTGTCCTTGTTCTTTTTGCCACGTCATGTACCCAGTTATGTATCTATATGTACATGTGGATGAACGTATATACATACATGTACATATATATGCATATACTCATATATTGTTTATATATATATATATATATAATTATTCAATATTAACAGTTTTGTATTAGAAAACCAAGAATTTATACAAGGCTGTAAAAGAAGTGCTCAAACTAGTTGAGACATAGGTACAAAGTTAATTGCAGAATAAAACCGTTAGGTCATCGACTCGAAAAGCCGTAGCCCACCAATGACCACATATAAGAAGTACAACATAGACCACAAAACTAAATTAGTAAAGGGAAGTCAAAATTTTTATACATAAGAATAAAAATCGATTAAAAATACAATAGAATAATATAGATAAATAAATAAATAGAATAATATAAATAAATAAATAAACTGCGATAGAATAATATAATAAATAAATAAACTGCGATTAAGAAGTTGATTTAAAATATTAGAGACCAATAGAAATAAAAATTAAAATTAAAATAAAAAGACAAAAATATTGATATAAAAATAATAATAATAATATGGATACAATGGTAGTATTTATTTTTTATTTATTTTTCATCATGGATTACGTTGGATTTGAAACCTAATAGTTTTTAGTTACCAAACATGCCTGACTATTCTAAAGGGTATACTAAAAATTAGAATTCTTTTTTTTCCTTTTTGGTCTAGTCCATATTATTAATTATTTAAGCTTGCTCTTATAATTATAATTTTTTTGACTGGTGACTTCGTTGATGTCTGTGTGTCTTTTTTTACCCTGAAGAAGGGGTTATCACAAATCTGTACTCTATTGTGCCCTAAATATGGTGACATACCCCTGAAATGGCCATAGGTGTTCTGTATTGGTGTTCCACCTATACTCGTAATCCACTGTAAATGATGTTTATAGTTTGACTTTACTGATGTTACCTGCGGAATGGTGAAACTCGGATTTTACTTTGCCACACTTTGGATGTTCTGTTGTTGTCTTGTCCCGTGTGCTTCGGTATTCCTGTTTATGAAATTGGATCTTACCTACTAAATTTGCTGTCATGAGGAAGGTAATTGAACTTTCGTACTGTTTGTCTTTAACTATTTTTGTTGGCTATTGGCCTCAGCGAATGAACTGTTGGGCTACGTTTCGCTATGTATTATATTTTTTTCTCTATATTTTTTCTATATATATATGTATATATATTCTTATTCTACTGGATTTGTACCGGTCTCTAATATTTTTAATTGCAGTTTATTTATTTATTTGTATTATTCTATTGTATTTTTAATCGATTTTTATTCTTATGTATAAAAATTTTGACTTCCCTTTAGTATTTTGGTTTTGTGGTCTATGTTGTACTTCTTATATGTGGTCATTGGTGAGC
>NW_026395682.1:0-1027 GCF_001194135.2 Octopus bimaculoides | reverse complement strand
GTATAGAATCCGTGTGGGTATTTTCCAGTGATAATTGTAGTTATATTGGTAGATATACCTCATTTTGTATCCAGTTTACTCTGTGCGTTATTTACTTAAAAAACAGCCCGAAGTGAGTGGAAGATATGTGTGGGACTGTGAGATCAAGCCAAAAGACAGGAAGGAAGTAGTTAAGGGATAAATGAAGGTAGTAGTGCAAGCAGTAGGCTATAAATAGATGAAAGAGGAAGATGTGTAAGTGATTGTGAGGTCAGATATATGGACAGGAGAGAAGGCAAGAGAAAAAAATAAATGGATCGGTGGAGGAAGGGAGTGTGAATAGATAAAGTGGAGTGGGAATGGGAGGCAGTTACAGTAGTGTGCAATGTCAGGATAGAAAGGAACCGGTAGGGGGTGATGGTGTTGATGGGGTTCGAAAAATAGTAATGAAAAGAAGAAAATGTATAAGAAAGAAATGTAGTAGTGTTAATATTCTATAAATAGAGGTGAGTTTATTTGAAGGAAGATGTTGGGGGAACCTAAGAGCTAACTAATAAAGGAACATATATACTTATACGTATTAATTACAAGCGTGAATCAAGTTGGTTGGGGTTACCTATGGGGATTGTGGGTGTACGTTGTGTGGTCATTTGTGTTTGTGATGGAATTTGAATGTATGGAAGAAGCGGTGATTGCAGGCGCTAAATGCTTCGTTATACCTATTAAGTAGCGTAGGAGAATTGTATTTTAAAATATGGAACGCCTCCTTCAAGCAAAGTTTGCAATTAGAGCGCTGGCCTTGGTATGGAATTCCTGAGTCCAAGATGGACCATGTTAAAGTATACTGGACCCAGTATACTTTTTTTTAATAATCCGAAATATTTTTATAATTGTAGTAATAATAATTATAATAATAATGACCTTTTTAATAAATATAACTTTTATAATCATGATAATGTCTTCGTAGGTAATAATAAGAATAATAAGAATAATTGGTTTTATAATAATAAATTACCTAAACATAAACTTAATTTTAATGGAAACAATT
>NW_026395681.1:0-384 GCF_001194135.2 Octopus bimaculoides | reverse complement strand
ATATAGCCACTTGACTTAGGCTAGTTAAGCCCTTTATCCCCGAAATCAACTGAAGATTCCGCCCCTGACTCGAGTACCAAATTCTTGCAATCAATCTGGATTATTTCCAAAACAGCTTCAGCGGAACCTCTGGTAATCCTTTGATAATTGAGAGTCCCCTTGATTACCATAATCTATGGAACTGTTTACGTATGTATGTATGCATCGTTCTAGCCAACTCTTTATCTCACTATCTGTGAATGTATTTATTTTGCGTTCCATCGATTACCCTGTCAGTCTACCTTTCTGAGTATATATCTCTTTTTCTATATCTCTCCCTGTATGTATGTATTCACCGCCTCTATCTATCTATCTATCTATCTATCTATCTATCTATCTATCTAT
>NW_026395680.1:0-280 GCF_001194135.2 Octopus bimaculoides | reverse complement strand
AATGCTGATTATGGAAATAACTTTTGTTTTTATCTATTTCCAATATTTTACTTGAAATTTTATTTTGAAGATACTATTTTTGGCAAAAACAAGATAACTTGTCAACCCATATTTTTTAAATATTTTTTTTATTTACTGCTTTTTTCCCCAACTTTGTGTAAAGGGGAATTGCACATTTATTTTACTTTTTTTCTTAGCATGTCTTCTCAAAAATATTTTTCTTTATATATCTATCTTTCTGAGCTTGACATGTGGGTGTAATTTAAAAAAAAAAAAAAAA
>NW_026395679.1:0-298 GCF_001194135.2 Octopus bimaculoides | reverse complement strand
ATTTGAACTCAGAACATAAAGACAGACGAAATACCGCGAAGCATTTCGCCAGGCATGCTAACATTTCTGCCATCTCGCTGTCTTGTTTTCATTATAATAATAGTCGTTTCTAACATAGGTTCAAGGTCAAAGAATATTTTGTGAAATAGATCCAGTACTCGATTGATGCATTATTTTTCCAGCTCCGGAAGAATGACAAAAATAAATGAATAAATAAATAAATAAACTAAGTCGATGTGATTTGAATTCAAATTTTAAGAGCCAGAAAAAAATTCCAGATTTTTTTTTTTTGTTCGAA
>NW_026395678.1:0-765 GCF_001194135.2 Octopus bimaculoides | reverse complement strand
GACCGGGCTGTATGTTGTGTTCTTGAGCAAGACACTTTATTTCATGTTGCACCAGTTCCCTCAGGTGTAGAAATGAGTTGCGACGTCACTGGTGCGAAGCTGTATCGGACTTTGCCTTTCCGGTGGTGAGGAGAGGGGAGGCTGATATGCATGGGGAACATCTGATCTTCCATAAACAACCTTGCCCGGACTTTTGCCTCAGAGGGTAACTTTCTAGGTGCAATCCCATGGTCGGTCATGACCGAGGGGAGTCTTTACCCTTTTATATACATAGCCAAATTGAGGGAGTGGAGCAGATAAAATCCAGGCTACATATGCTTCCTAGCTAGCAGATACTCTGATTTAATAATTACTGGACGAGGGGTACTCAACTAGCGGCTCACCAGGTGGAGTCGTTAAGGAATCCCAAGTTAACGCACTCAATATATAATTTAGACTTATCACTGACTACTCGAAGCTTACAAACTTCCTACTCTTAGATCCTTTGAGCTGATAATTATTTATCAATTTATATATATATACATATGTATATATATATATATGTGTGTGTGTGTGTGTGTGTGTGTGTGTGTGTGTGTCTGTGTGTGTCTGTGTTTGTCCCCCTAGCATTGCTATATATATATATATATATACTCTTTTACTCTTTTACTTGTTTCAGTCATTTGACTGTGGCCATGCTGGAGCACCGCCTTTAGTCGCGCAAGTCGACCCCGGTACTTATTCTTTGTAAGCCTAGTACTTATTCTGTCGGTCTTTTTTGCCGAA
>NW_026395677.1:3822-4364 GCF_001194135.2 Octopus bimaculoides | reverse complement strand
CACACATACACACATATACATATTTACATACATATATATTTAGTATAGATAGATAGAAAGACTGGTAGATAGATAGATAGATAGATAGATAGATAGATAGATAGATAGATAGATAGATAGATAGATAGATAGATGTGTATGTATGTACGTATGTATGTATGTATAAATGAATGCATTCGAAGTGATTACACAGACAGACAGACAGACAGACAGACGGACACCTAAGCATATAAGCAATAGAACTGCTTACCTGATTGAGAGAATATTCATCGGAATATTGGTCTCACACTCTGTAGTTCTGTGGTTACACTTTATGTAAACAGTAGTACATGTAATAATGTATGCGTATGTATATGTGTATGCATGTGTGTATGTGTTCATGAGCATTTATGTGCTAACATGTGTATGTATGTATGTATTATGTATGCATGCATGTATATATGTGTATTTGTATGAACGTATGTTACACAATACTGTATAATTTGTATATGTGCATATATGCTGTATAATATGAGAATGAATGTGCGTATATATGCATTTGT
>NW_026395677.1:0-867 GCF_001194135.2 Octopus bimaculoides | reverse complement strand
GCACATTCTCTTTGCTTGGTAGCAGTGACGAAAGAGGTTGCCTGGTGGAAGAGGTTGAAAGGCATGAGGACAAATATTTTCTTCTTTGGTAGAGCCGTCATTGATTTTTCAAGTTTCATTTGAAAAGAAAAGTGGGGGTGGAGAGGGAGATGCTGTCCTCGAGTGAATTTACTGAAAGGTAGGTTGAAGTTGCAAAAATGGCAAGAGTGGTTGGTACCGCTCTAAGTATCGAGGTGTAGTCAAAAAGTATCTGTTTTTTTTTTCTTTTTTTGCACAAAATAAGGCGCGAGCAAAATCCGCATGAATATTAGGTGGCCGCGTCCTTCTTGAGCTTGCACAAATATTTTCGTGTCTGTAGGTTGCGCCTACAGTGATGCATTGGGTACAGACGTGAAGACTGTACTGAGCGAATTTTCTTTTTCAAGACGACTGAGCGCATTCAACAAAGATACTGCATCAAATTCTGCCAAAAACTTGGTGATACGCAAGCCCAGGCTATCGAAAAGATTCAAGAGGCCTTTGGAGATGATGCTATGGAAAAACACAAATAAAAGAGTGACAAAACCAGTTCAAAGATGGCCACACTTCAGTAGACAGTTAGCAAGTATTGCTGTGGCAGATCATCGACTAGCAGAAACGACGGAATAATTGCAAAGGTTCGAGGAATAGTCAATGAAGACCGTTGTGTGACTTTTGAGGAGATTGCGGACAGCAAAGAACTGGAAACTCCACCATGATAACGCACTCGTTCATTCCGCTCACGTCATCCAAGCATTCTTCGTCAAACTAAACTATCACTTGTTCGTCAGGCTTTCTTTTCCCCAGACTTGGCTCCGTGTGACTTTTGGCTATTCCTAAAGCTCAAAA
>NW_026395676.1:0-209 GCF_001194135.2 Octopus bimaculoides | reverse complement strand
ATATATATATATGTATATGCGTATATATACATACATATAGATATATTTATATATATATCTGGATATATATGATCTTTCCTAAATCTACAGGCTAGTTCACCATGGGCTGTGGCTTTTACAAACATCATACTTTGATATTTGTCGGATTTATAACAGTGGACGGTGCCAAAGGTACCGTCCACTGCATCTCACATAAGAACGAGATACTG
>NW_026395675.1:0-625 GCF_001194135.2 Octopus bimaculoides | reverse complement strand
AACCCTCAGGCCAGCTGAGACCAGGAAAATTAAAATCTATTAAAACTACATAGGCTAGTGGACTGGCTTCATTTGAGGTTTGGCTTATGAGCAACAAAGCATTTTTGAATTGATCTCACATGGTTAGCTGCATCAGGAAGACAGTAGATAATGGCTATGATCAAATTGAGGTCAATCACATGTATTATTAATGTATTGCACATTGTGTTGGAGTGGGAGACAAGTACATTTCAATGCTCAGGTTGGTTTACCACTAAAATTCCAGCTTGAACAGCAGCTGAAACGAAGATGTTGTTGAAGCTGCCTGTCAAAGATGGCCATAAGTGGTTCATCATTGAACTGGTAGATATATATTCGAAAGTGAGGTGAACAAGTAAAATATGTGGTATTACTTTAGAGCATGTAATTTATAATTCAAACATAATTGTAGAGTAGTTATAGTAAATAAGTTATTAAGAAATGATACGTAAAATTTCTTACTGTTGTTTCTAGAATAGCTGAACATATGAGTCACATGTCATTGAGCAAAGATTTCCATGTAAGCCAACTATTCTGTCTTTGGAGAGAAAGAATTATCTTTAATACCATAAAAAGCCAAGTAATTTATGCACTTTTTTTTTTTTTT
>NW_026395674.1:0-363 GCF_001194135.2 Octopus bimaculoides | reverse complement strand
GTATGTATATATATATTATGTAGGTATGTATTATGTGTGTATGTGTGTATATATATATGTATATACGTATGTATAATGTATGTATATATCTGTGCATGCATGTATGTATGTATACTTAGGTACGTGTCGTATGCCTTACGCCTATGTGCCTATATGCTTCCGTACCTTTGAGCTTATATATATATATTTATATATATATATTCATGCATACATACATACAAACTTCCATATATACATACGTATGTGTGTCCGTGTATCCTCGCTTGCGCTTGTGTATAGATATCTGGGACTAGAAATGTTATGTGCCAATGTTGCTTTGTGTTTATCGTATCTATTATGCATATATATATATATATATATATA
>NW_026395673.1:0-420 GCF_001194135.2 Octopus bimaculoides | reverse complement strand
CCATGTGGCTGGTAAGCAAGCTACTTACCACACAGCCACTCCTGTATAATTATCGTAAGTGATGTTGTTGTTGTTGTTGTTTCTGTTATCATGATTTTCAAAATCGCATCTATTTCGGAGACATTAGCATCTGAAGGAATGGATCCTGGTTACGTCGTGTCATCGATTGATGCCTGTCTGCATCGTCGTCGTCTACAGATGTTTGCCTTTAAAACACCTCCTCCCTCTTCCTCCTGCTGCTCCTCCTCTCCCTCCTCTTCATCATCATCGTCGTCGTCGTCGTTCCTACCAATGACAGCAGTACCATCGCCGTCATCCTCCTCCTCATCATCGTCATCATCACCAACATCACCAAAATCATGACGACGACGATTGTCATCATCATCATCATCATCATCATCATCATCATCATCATCATCA
>NW_026395672.1:0-569 GCF_001194135.2 Octopus bimaculoides | reverse complement strand
ACATACATACATACATACATACATACATACATACATACGTACATACATGCCTGATTCACATCTCAGTTTATTTGAAACTGTGGCCATTTAAATACCATGTTGTGAAGTAGTAAAAAGCAATTACTGCTGTCTTGTGGAAACTGGCTGATGATGCTATTCACAAATTTGGCTTAACAGAAACAAAACATGTCCTAGTGCTTAATGGCTATTTTTTTTTTACCTGGGTTTATTTTATGTGATTGTTCTGATTTGTTTAACTCAGTTCCATATTTATCCCATAAATTAATGTTGCAGCTCTGAGTATCCTGAATTATTGTCAACTATTTACAATTAGACCTGTTCAAAGGCCAATGCAATGCAAACTGAAATACTGGGACAAAAATAGAAATAAAGCTGGGCAACAGTTTTTTTACACTTTACCTTATTTTTTTGAATATTTTGGGATTAACTATTTACCAAGCACTCAGTGATATTATCTCTGAGATTAGATCAAATAGTGTGTGTGTGGTAAGAAGTTTCCTTCCCAACCACATGGTTCTGGTTTCAGTCCCACTGTGTGGCACCTTGGG
>NW_026395671.1:0-663 GCF_001194135.2 Octopus bimaculoides | reverse complement strand
ATATACATATATATATATAAATACATATATATACATATATATATATATATGCATACATACATATATATACATACAAACACGTATATATATATATATATATATATACATATACATATGTATAGATATATATGTGTACATATATACATACATATATATGTGCATATATATATGAATATATACACATATGTATATATACATATATTTATATATGTATCTACATATATATACACACATACACACAAACACACACACACACACACATACACACGCGTACACAAACAAACAAACTATCTATTTGAATTCATTCTCATCAATGAGATAATTTCTATTTTGTTTCCCTCAGCTAAAATGTTTGTAACCGAAACTATTTTATCTTTTTATTCTTATTAATCATATTGAGCTGTTGATCTTGACTTGTTATCCCAATTAAATTGTTACCCCCCATTAAATTGTTAACCCCTTTAAATTGTTATCCCATCAAATTGTTTAATTGTTAAATGTCATATTTCTAAACACTGAGATTTAATATTTTCAATCAGACCTAATATCAAGTATGGTTGTATATATGTATATATACCTGTAAGTACGTGTGTATTGGTTTTCAAAGGCATGAATGAGTGTTTATATATGTATACATATATATATATATATGTATATGTATAT
>NW_026395670.1:0-380 GCF_001194135.2 Octopus bimaculoides | reverse complement strand
TGCTCCTACACTGTTTGCTATATATTTTGCAATAGTCTTTCAAATAGCTTATTTTTGCATATCTTATGTATGTATGTATATATGTATGTAATTATTCGGTTTTATTTCAAGATTTCTTACCAATAGAGAAAGGGACGTTTCTAACCTAGATTTAAGGCTCCTGCATATCACAGGTCTTTAATGAGGACTTGACAGCCTTTAAATCGCAGCCTTAGTTTCTGTCAGGGTCTCTTCCCACTAACAAGTTCCCCATATAGCATCAGTTTAGGGAACCTGCTAACCTTCATTCTAATGAGGTGTCCGGTCCAATGTAACTGGTGCTTGTACACCATCGCTTAAATACTCAAGATATCAGCTTTCCTCAGGAATTGTGTGTCTGG
>NW_026395669.1:0-878 GCF_001194135.2 Octopus bimaculoides | reverse complement strand
GCACAAGCCAGTCCAGGGACACTGGCAACGATCTCGCTCGAAAATCCTATATATATATATATAAACGTACACACACTCACATACATACATAGAACATGACACATTCAGTGTGTGTGTGTGTGATAGACAGAAAGACAAGCAGACAGATAGCTAGATAGACAAATAGACAGAAATAAGTTCGCTTATACTGCCAGTGTTTAATCACGTAAATACTTGTCTATTCAACCATTCCTAACAGAAGGAAGAAATTCAGAGATTCATAACGATTCTTCGAATGCAACGAGTTGCTGAAAGTAGTCCAAGGGAGGTAAACCTTAAATTAATTGCAGCGGATTGTCTCCCGAAACCTCTTCAGCTAATTCACTGTTTTTGGGGATTTTTTTCTTTTTTTTGAACTGTCAACAGTTACCCGTGGGTACATTCGCAGGTAATAAATACTCGGTTTCATGTAAACACACACACACACACATGGTGGTTTCTTTACATCCTCGTAAACAAGCGGTTCGGCAAATCAGATCGACAGAAATAGTACCTGGTTTTAAAAAATAAGGAAGTACTGGGGTTAATTTATTTGAGCAAAATTTTACAAAACGATGTCCCAGCATGGCCACAGTCTAATGGCTGAAACAAGAGAAAGATAAAAGACTGTGTGTGTGAGAGAGAGAGAGAGAGAGAGTGTGTGCTCACACAAAATTTTAAGTTTCATTTTGTAGGCGCAAAGTGTGGTAGGAAGTTTGCTTCCCAACCACAAGGTTCTGGGTTCAGTCCCTCAGTGTGGCACCTTGGGCAAGTGTCTTCTACTATAGCCAACCAAAGCCTTTTGAGTGGATTTCTTAGACGGAAACTGAAAGAAGCCTGTCGTATATATATATATATAT
>NW_026395668.1:0-501 GCF_001194135.2 Octopus bimaculoides | reverse complement strand
TATATATATATATATATATATATATATATACTTATATATTTATACATATAAGTATATCTATATGCATACATACATATGTGTTTGTGTGTGAATATATGTATATATGTGTGTGTGTGTGTGTGTTTATATACATATATGTGTATGCATAGGTATCTCTTTATGAGTTTATATATGTGTGTTTGTGTGTATATTTTGCATAATATATATCTGAGTATGTAACAAGAAAAATGGAAAATGCTATCCATCACCAATCTTCTTTTTTTTATTTTTACCAAAATCGCTGCCGCTGTTGCAGATGTTCACTCATGTAAATGATTGACCATAAAGAAGATAATTTTCGTCACCTGAAACACTCCCACCCCTGTCCCTTCCCCCTTCCGTTTCATCTGATTGAATTCTGATGGAATCTTGAATTGAATGGTTCACTGATCCTCTCTGCTTTATATATTTAATTATTTATCTACACCATCCCCACTCATATATATGTGCACACACATACAT
>NW_026395667.1:0-258 GCF_001194135.2 Octopus bimaculoides | reverse complement strand
CCTACATCATCATCATCATCATCATCGTTCCTGCTATCAAAAGTAACTAAATATTACTATCATCACCTTCGTTTATCATCATTGCCATCATATCCACTGTCATCATCATCATCATAACCACCACCACCTTCATCATCATCATCATCATCATCATCATCATCGTCATCTTCATCAATAGCAGTGTATTATTTCTATTTTCTTTCCTCTTTATCATCATCATCTGTGACATACTTCCTTTAAAGTACCTCTATGCAGGTA
>NW_026395666.1:0-405 GCF_001194135.2 Octopus bimaculoides | reverse complement strand
GTGTGTGTGTGTGTGTATATGTATGCATGTATATACATATGTCTATATGTGTGTGTGTGTGTGTATGTATGTATGTATATACATATGTCTATATATATATGTATGTGTGTGTGTATATATATATGTGTGTGTGCGTGTGTATATATATTTATATACATGTGTGTATATATGTATATACATATGTGTGTATATATGTATATACATATGTATGTATATATGTATATACATATGTGTGTGTATATACACATGTATGTATATATGTATATACATATGTGTGTGTATATACATATGTGTATATATGTCTATACATATGTGTGTATATATTTATATACATATGTGTGTGTATATACATGTGTATATATGTATACATATATATGTATACATGTATATATATATATATGTATA
>NW_026395665.1:0-635 GCF_001194135.2 Octopus bimaculoides | reverse complement strand
CAAGTCCGGGCAAGGTTGTTTATAGAAGACCAACAGTCGCCCATGCATACTAACCTCTCCTGCCACTGATGTTAACCAAGGAAACGACAAAGGCCGATACAGCATGGTATCAGTGACGTCACAACTCATCTCTACAGCTGAGTGAACTGGATCAATGTGAAATAAAGTATTTTGCTTAAGAACACAACACACAGTCCGGTTTGGGAATCGAACTCACTACCTTGTGATTGTGAGTCCGACACTTTAACCACTGAATCATGTACCTTCAATATATATATATAGAACCTCATATATATATAGAACCTCAACAAACAATTAAAGATGGAGAAGAGAAGGTGTTAAAAGTTTTATAAAAATTTAATCCACGCATACGATCGTTTCGAACGGTAAAATTTACATGTAAGACATATGGAAAATATTAAATATTAATTTAATTATAATTAAATTAATTACATATTACCGTTCTCCTCAGTGCGAAAGAAGAATACATCAGAAAGAATATATCAGAAGAATATTATATTGTTACAGAAGACTAGATGGAGTAAGTGTCATATAACATGTTCGAATATTCATAATATGATTACGAAAGATGAAGGATAAAAACATGCTTAGGTAGTGTTGAGTCTAGTTGTGTA
>NW_026395664.1:0-255 GCF_001194135.2 Octopus bimaculoides | reverse complement strand
ACGACGACGACGACGACGACGACGACGATGATGAGAGTGGTGCAGAAGTAGGGGTAACGATGATGACGACGATGTGATGACGCCCATGATTATGATAGCAAAGACGGCGACGATGACGGCGTACATGGCGGAATGGTGGATGTGACGGAACGGCGACAGCGACACCGACGTTGACGATCATCGCCATGATGATGATGATGATGATGATCAAGATCATCATCATCATCATCATCATCATCATCATCATCATCATCA
>NW_026395663.1:0-330 GCF_001194135.2 Octopus bimaculoides | reverse complement strand
GCGAATACACATAAATACATATGTGCATACATACATCCATATATATATACACAGACACGCATACATATAAACATACATACATACGTACATGAACGCACATACACATCTATGCATAAATACATGCATCCATAAGTACATAGGTACATAGAAATATATATATATATTCACACACATATGTATGGGGTTTAAGTGAAGAGCGAAACGTTCAGTGCTTTTCCGGGCCTCACTGTTTTTCCCGTTGATCTTGTTCATTAAGTATTAACTTTATGTTGGCTTTACATAACATGCTTATCTATCTATCTATCTATCTATCTATCTATCTATCTATCT
>NW_026395662.1:0-200 GCF_001194135.2 Octopus bimaculoides | reverse complement strand
TGTATGTATGTATGTATGTATGTATGTATGTAGGTATGCTTGTATGTATGCGCGTATATTTGTGAATACAAGTGCGTGCGTATTGATATGTGTAAATGCGTGCAGGCTTATACGCCTTTACGTATGTATTTATGCATTTATGTACATACGTATGTGTTTGAGTATTTAAGTAAGTGTGTAGACTTGTGTCTGTATGTATA
>NW_026395661.1:0-206 GCF_001194135.2 Octopus bimaculoides | reverse complement strand
GGATTTGATCTGAAGGACATTTAGCTGTTATTTCTAACAGGTTAATAGAGTGCTTGTGCAGTGATCAGTTTAAATGCAGGGTAGCAATGCCATTTGCCATTCCACCATCTTAATTGTCCTCCCACTTCTCATCGTTGTTGTTGTCATCATCATCTTATCATCAATCATTGTCGTCTTTGTAGATGCTGTGGTCGTCGTCACCGTCA
>NW_026395660.1:0-329 GCF_001194135.2 Octopus bimaculoides | reverse complement strand
ACACACACACACACACACACACGGGAATTACAGTTTAGTCGGACAACTGAACGCTCATTGTCTCAGGCGACAGGGTCCTTAGTTCTCGGTTTTACAATTCCGCACCCATATATGATTATTATACCTAATACTTCACAGAATACACCTCTGTAAACTCCCATACATGTTCGAACTGCAGTCCAGAACCCAAGCTAAATTCCAACCCACTCTGTTTCCGTATAATTTGAATCTCCACTCACTCGCGAAGATTCCACCCAACTCCCCTACAGACTACTCGAATCCACTCTAAAGCAACACGTGACTGATGACATAGAAAGGAAGAATAAAAC
>NW_026395659.1:0-443 GCF_001194135.2 Octopus bimaculoides | reverse complement strand
TCGTCCAATCACCAGAGGTCACGTATTCAGTGCTGCACCTCAAACACGGTTTAGCCATCTTTAATTGAATTCTTATCCATCTAAGCAAATTGTGTGTTGTGTTGTGTGTGTGTGTGTGTGTGTGTGTGTGTGCATGTATCTATTTGTGTGTTTGTGCGAGAAAGATCTATATATCATCTTTTTCCATATCTGTTTGACTGTCTCATTGTTTATCTATCTATTTATCTATCTATCTATCTATCTATCTGCCTATGTTTGTGTGTGTCTGTATTTATCATGATGTATATGAAGATATATGTTTGTGTATGTGCATGTGTGTGTATACGCACGCGCACACACACACACACACACACACACACATACACATGCACATGACATGTAAATATACCATCTATGGTATGCTATCTTTCCATCTCTCCATATATATATATATATATATATAT
>NW_026395658.1:2611-3977 GCF_001194135.2 Octopus bimaculoides | reverse complement strand
TAGTGGTTTCCACGGCGTCGACTAATTACGAATTTATACACGTACGAAAATTATAATTCATTTCTGCTGTGGACAGAGGGCCCGAAACTTTTGTGGGGTGGGGGGCAGTGGATTAGATCAACCGCAATACGCAACTGGTGCTTAATTTATCGACTCCGAAAGGTGAAGTCGACCACGGTGGAATTTCAACTCAGAACATAAAGACAGACGAAATACTGCTTAGCATTTCGCCCGGCTTGCTAACGTTTTTGCCAATTCGCCGCCTTGTGCGAAAATTGTAATTATCTAGGTTACCTTACTATAGTATTTAATTAAGTTGACTAATTATTCCCCCCTTAATTTTTATTTACTTTTTTAATATCACTAAAGTGAACAATTACCCAAATCTGCAATTCAGTAGTTCAGAATTTCAAAATTTTCAGACGAAAAGATATGCGATTTAGCTGTTGTTTCTAGCACATCCTACAAATACCTGGTTCCAGCCTAGTTTACTTGTTACTCTAACAGGCCTGGATGGTTTTTCAATATGTTTTGCCCCATTAAAACATTTGATGCAATGATGATGTGGATTTTGTTTAGCCGAAAGCTGCTACATTCTTAGGATTTAAGCAAACATAAACAAAACCACAAAAAACGTCCGGTTAATGTTTACAATTATTACACGGTAAACATTAACCAAAACCGCATTTTTTTTCTAGCAAAACGCGTGTGAGTGCAATTGTAAAAAATTACCAAAGAAACTGGTGCTAATGCATAATTTCGTTACGTAGATGCACCGGGACCTCTGTATTGAGTAGTGCCAAAATTAGTTACTATTTGATGCAGGGACTCGTTATTTAGTCCCAGATTAGCCGTGATTCAACAGATCTATAACAAGTAGGTTGTTCTATCTATTGATTTTCGAAGAAAAAACGGATGAATTAAAATGAAATAACATTTTTTTAAAAATACCTCATATAATAATAACGATGTTGAATTGGCAGAGTAGCTTGGCTTGTCTTCGTCGGTTGTTGGCTTCTAAGGAATGTTGTAGATTTTCGTGTGCAACTGTTATTGGTGTACGTCAAGACAAAGGGATTAATGTACCTTGTCTATGGAACTGGGTTCACAAAACATTGAAACCAACAGAATCTTGAAAACAACACTGGAATCGTATTAGATAAGTGTTTCCCTTCCTGGCTCAGTGAGGAATAAATGGTGGTAGTGGGGGGAAACAATGTTGGATGTTCATTGGTTAGTTTTGGTCATGTGGCAAGATGTCTAGCAACGTTCAAGAAACACGACGTATTTTGGGAAATGGGTACCGGATAGAAAAGCAATGGTCGTTTATTTTGGTCAATATAAAGATCCTCAACCGGGAACAAAA
>NW_026395658.1:1356-2351 GCF_001194135.2 Octopus bimaculoides | reverse complement strand
CCCCCCCCTCCTTATTTTTCACTTTTCCCAGAATTCTTTTTTTTTTTGCGAAATACGTAGAAAAATACGAAGATTATGATTCTGAAAAAAATTGCTTTGTAAAATTTCAAGTTTTCTTAACAATACACACCCACCCACACATGTATGCATGCAACATACGTACGTACGTACATATATACATATATTAGTTCATCTCATAAGTTCTGTCCGAATTTTGAATAAAGAAAACAAGTGATCATATGTTATATTTAATTGAAATTTAATCATCAATGTACTTTCCCTGATTATGGGAAAGAATGCTTGAATGAAAGAACTTGCATATTTTGTTTTAATATTATACTTTTGCTTGTTTCCCGCACACAAACTCTAACAGGTTCTTTTTTAATGCATTATTTCTCATTCATAATCTCTCCCCCTGAAAATCTTATCCTCGTGTTAGGATATGTTATGCCATTGAAGTTATGCCTTTTGCAGCACCACATATCACACCCAAACTAACACAGCTTTCTCTCTTGTACAGTCTCATTCCTCTTACAGTATTTCTTTTCCGTTGATTTGTACTCTGTGATATATGCACACTAACATTACGCATATACTGGAGCATGCTACATCATTGTATATAGCTTGTACAACCCCCACAAGCATTCATCTACACCTAGTTTCTTAGTACCCACCACATTAGCAGAGCGTGACACCCTGTCAAAAGCCAAATGTACCACCTTCCTATACTAGTACCACATTGGAAATCTGTTAAGTCACTCTTCCTCAAGAGTGACCAGTGAGCAAAATAATCTCTCTTCTGCTGGTACCACAAAAATATGCCCAATACAGATTGTATAGTGGTCAGCAGAGAATGTATGGGGTTCTAAGATCCTATTATTCAAACTGATTAGTGTTGGTGCTACTAGAAAATGTGCCAAATTCACTCTGAAAAACGGTTGGCAAAATGAAGGGTGGTGAATATGTTAATAATATAGAAGAATTTGAAGTAATTT
>NW_026395658.1:0-676 GCF_001194135.2 Octopus bimaculoides | reverse complement strand
CAATGCTTTTATTAAAAATTTCATAGTGTATATTATTTCACTGTTGTGGATGTAATTTCAGTTTTATAAAACAGTGTTGAGAGGTCCTCATTACCATGTTTAATCATATTTCCTGTAAGGATATATTTACAGTTATATGAAGTAGTTTTTATATGGATCGACTTGAAATTGATGGTTGCTTTTCTGTATGAATAAACACATGAACTATTGCTTCTTTGAAAGGTGTACTTGTCACAGATATCAGTTATATCGCTTTTTGCCAATATGTATATGTTTGTGTCTAGTTAAGTTATCTCTGCGAGAGAATGATTTACTACAGATATCGCAATGATATGGCTTCTCTCCAGTATGAATGCTTTTGTGTGTAGTTAAGTTATGATTTTTAGAGAATGATTTACCACAGGTATCACAGTGATATGGCTTCTCTCCTGTATGAATACGTTTGTGAGTAGTTAAATCACTACTTCCAGAGAATGATTTACCACAGGTATCACAGTGATATGGTTTCTCTCCTGTGTGAATACGTTTGTGTTTTGTTAGGTGACTACTTACAGAGAATGATTTATCACAGACATCACAGTGATATGGTCTCTCTCCAGTATGAAAGCGTTTGTGAGTTGTTAGAGCATTATTATGAGAGAATGATTTATCACAGATATCACAGTGATACGGCTTC
>NW_026395657.1:0-291 GCF_001194135.2 Octopus bimaculoides | reverse complement strand
TTATAATAGTTAACTGTGCTACTACTAAAACTATTCATGGAAGGCATAAATATACAGCTATGTAACACAGTAAACCCATTTTGAGTAGCTGTATTGTGACATACTTATTTCAATGTGCATTTTCACAGATATTGAACTTGGTAGCTTTAACACTTTCCATACACATTTTATATCAGAAACTAAGTAATGAAAAAAAGAAAAGAAAATCATGTTTTTTTTTTTTAAACATCAACTAATGGAAAATTTGATGCACAAATACTTGTATGAGAAGACCCGGCAAGCCAAGTAAGA
>NW_026395656.1:0-228 GCF_001194135.2 Octopus bimaculoides | reverse complement strand
GAACGTAACGGCAGACGAAATACCGCTAAGCATTTCGCCCGGCATGCTACCGATTCTGACAGCTCACTGCCTTTCTGCGAGATTACTCAAAACACACACGTGGGGTACTGAGGATAAATATGTGTTTATATTCGGCTGTATATCTTTATTTTTTATTATCATTATTATTATATATATATAATATGTGACCGCGTGTGTATTGTTGGCGATTTTCTTTCTCCGTCTTCC
>NW_026395655.1:0-532 GCF_001194135.2 Octopus bimaculoides | reverse complement strand
CCATAGTTGCAACTATTATCCAAATAACGTCTCAAAAGTCGGCTGCTATGGTTGTCACTAATACTGTTTAGTTGATGTATTTCCCGATAAGGAACTGACAAGCTGTCAACGCCGACATTGCAATCTACTGACAAGACACTCTGATTCTATTCGGCTGCACACAAAGGCACGATTAACTGGTTTCAAAAAAGGAAAAAAAAAAAACAGAATTTCCGGAAAGCACTTACCAGCTGTCTCCATACTTAACGTCATCTTCTTTTTTTTGTTTTCCTTTATTTTTCTGTCTGTTGTTTGTTTTCCTGGTTTTCTTTTCGTCTAGACTTCATTCCTTTAGAATTTCGTTTATGTAGCCCAAACATAAACTCATTATTATTATTATTTACTTTTTTTCCTTCATCTTTTTCTTGATATTTTTTTTATTTCTTTATTATCTTTGTTGTTTCCTCTCAGGTATGTGTTGTAAGGTGAAGCAAGAAGAACTGAAGTTATCCAAGCATCATTTTGTTGTTTTTGCTTTGAGCTTAGTTTTTTT
>NW_026395654.1:0-1659 GCF_001194135.2 Octopus bimaculoides | reverse complement strand
TCTCTCTCTCTCTTTTTTTTTTTTTCAAAATTTCAAAATTTCAAGGTAATTTTTGAAATCATACAGAAAAATTTATGCAAGATTGATGCAAAACTTCGTGCATTCACTGGGCAAGATAGATATGACAGCTTAATGTATGTATGTATGTATATGTATGTATTTATATGTATGTATGTATGTATGTATGTATGTATGCATGCATGCATGTATGTATGTGCGTATGTATGTGTATACAAATTATTGAAAGAGAGTATAGAAAATTTTGGCAACAACGAGGTTTCCAGATCAACTATACTGCGCTGCCTCTTGGACAAGTGCTTTCTATAACCCCGTAGGAGGTCCAATGTGTTGTGAGTGAATTGGGTAGACGGAAATTGTGAGCAAAAACCCGTCGCATATATATATATATATACACACTAGTAATACCTCACTTTACGAGTTTTACTTTTCAAGCACAAGAACTAAATAATGAACGAAGTGCAAAAGTTTCTAACACCATAACAAATGTTTCTGCGTGTTACCGAGAAATTTATAGAGATCTAAACAAAAATCATTATTTACATTTGACGGATATTTGCCCTCACCTTGTTGGTTGCTATACCCTTTTATTATTATTATTATTATTCAGGTCACTGCCTGGAATTGAACTCGGAATCTTGAGGTTAGTAGCTCGCGCTCTTAACCACTACACCATATGCCCGTGAGCAATTACAGAGTGAATTTTAGGGCTTATAAATTTAATATTCTCCTATCCTTCCTTAATACCGGTTCCCATGTACTGTTCATATCAGCATTCGGTCTGCTTAGGAGGTTGTTGTGACCTAGTATATGTACTGCTTCTTTTAGTTTTCGTATTTTCCAGTGGTGTTCTCTGTCTATTATTTTAACTTCATCCCACAGAGGGAGGTGGTCTACATTTTCCCATACATGATCAGCTATACCCGATTAATCAATATCTCCCCGTGTCACAGCTTTGCGATGTTCCTCTACCCTTATTTTGAAGGGGCGACATGTTTCGCCTTTGTATAACATACCACAGCTGCATGGGATGGAGTACACGCAGTTCTTGGTCATATTCTCTTCTAGTGGTGGTTTTACTAGAACGAGATATTTGCGAAGTGTTGTATTAATTTTGAATACTGTCCTGATGTCATATGTGCCGCATATCTTTTGTATCTTTTCGGAGAGGCCTTTTACATAAGGTAGACAGACTGTGGATAGTTTATTGGTTTTATCCTCTCTTTTCTTCATAATTGAAGTGGGGAGTATGCTTTTGGGGCAGTTGTTGCTTAATAGATTATTACTGAGTTTGAGCATTTCTTCGTGGTAGGTGTCACGATCGCTACTTATATCCATTGCTCGATGTTTTAGGCAGTGAGCAATCTCTCTCTTTACACTGTATGGATGGTGGGAATTGAAGTTGAGGTATCGTCCAGTGAAGGCCGGCTTGCGGTGTACGGATGTCCTGAATCCATACTTGGTGCGTGTTATTAATACGTCCAGGAATGCTAGCTGATTGTCTTTTTTTTTCCATTGTGAACTGTATGGATGGCTTTATTGAGTTCACATGATCTAACAGCACTTGGACATCTTCCTGATGCCCCCAGAATATAAAGGTGTCATCAACATATCACAGCCATAGGGTTGGTTTTAGTGGTG
>NW_026395653.1:0-289 GCF_001194135.2 Octopus bimaculoides | reverse complement strand
AGAGAGAGAGAGAGAGAGAGAGAGAGAGAGAGAGAGAGAGATCAGTGTATTCTATATTTACTTATCCTTGTAACTATCTTGAATTAATGTATTTTCTGGCATTATTTTTGTGCCATTCTACAATTCTCCTGCTTATATATTCACTGATTTGCCTTTCTTTCCCTCTCTCTTTCTCTCTTTCTCTTTCGCTCACGTTATCGTTTTAGCTACCTACTTATCTATATATCCATATATGCATTTCATATCTATGTATATGCATTTTCCTGTATTGGCAAACGTCAATATTTAT
>NW_026395652.1:0-351 GCF_001194135.2 Octopus bimaculoides | reverse complement strand
TTTTCTGCCAACCGCATGCTTACATCATCCACACATCATTACAACCCAACCAGACGAAATTATACCTTTTTTTCCTTGCTTCCGATGTGGACAGAATGAAGGCAAGTAGATGTGTGTTACATGCAAAAAATAAGACGGAAGGGAACCTCAATTAGATAACATATCTATATCTTATATAACGATGAAATATTTTCTTTCGTGTTTTGTACAATTGTTTGAAATGTTAAAAAGTGATGTTCTCATTTTTCAATGGCAATACATTTCTCAGCTTTTTATCTGCAATAAAATTTTCCTTCTGAAAATATATTACACAGAATCATGTTTGTTCATTATTCTGACATCCATTTTTCT
>NW_026395651.1:1507-2036 GCF_001194135.2 Octopus bimaculoides | reverse complement strand
CCACTTGGAATTATTCCTTCGTCAGCTGCCTCTATTCTAACTAGGCGTTTATGTATATATATGAACCCTTCAATTATATTTATTTGCTTTTAAAATGTTCAAAATATATTAAACGCAACAATATTTCGATGTTACTATCAACAAATATAAATTACACATTTTACACAATTACTTCGTCCTTTATTCTGACGAGATCTGTTGTTTTCATATACAGTATTGCAAAGCACACGCGACTCAGTTAAGTACTTAAGTACATACACATACTCAGTACAAACACACAGTGCACACACACACACACACACACGTTTATATACATATGAGTATGTATAGGTAAGCATATTTATGTATGCATGTGTGCACATAAACCAGCATATATATTCATCCAATGTATATCCCTCCACCTATCTATCTACATTTCTCTCTCTCTCTCTCTCTCTCTCTCTCTGTGTCTCTATCTCTCTCTCTCTCTCTCTCTCAGATATATATATATATATATATATATATCTATATATATACATATACATATATA
>NW_026395651.1:0-626 GCF_001194135.2 Octopus bimaculoides | reverse complement strand
TATATATATATATATATATATATATATATATGCATATATCTGTAGATTTAATATATGCACAACATGTGTGTTTATTGTTAAATACATAATGTATATAAATATATGTATATATATACATACACAAAATACGAATTACAGTTTCTTTATGAATTCATATTTATAAAATATATTTAACACACACATTCAACTATAGACACACACACCTACACGTGTACAATCCTATGTATGAATAAACAGATATTGGATATTTATGAAAGTTAGACTCTCGGTGGTCAGGTGAAGAACCTTTTTAAGCAGATGTTATATTATAGTATAATAGAACGTTGATGACAACTGTAGATTAAATCAACAAGTGGGCTTGTATTCACTACATTCGGTGTGGAATTTTAGTTGCAGCTTTTTCGTGGTTTCTTACATAATTCTAGCTAAACTGCCTTCCAGGTATTGGGAGAAGCAATATTGATATACGATTTGATCCAGAAATAGCGCATTTCGGATAGATTCTTGAAGATGATGGTTGTTTTTCATTAGGTCATCTCACTCTCACTCACTCACTCTCTCTCTCCCTCTCTCTCTCACGAACACACACACACACACACACACTCACACACACACACACACACACA
>NW_026395650.1:0-396 GCF_001194135.2 Octopus bimaculoides | reverse complement strand
ATACATACATACATACATACATACATGTGTATGTGTGTACACACACGCACAGACACACATATACACAGACATGATAAAAGTAAATAGACACACTTATAATAGCTAAAATTTATTTAAATCTGAAATTATACATTGAAATTATTTATTAATAATTATAATGTGACTATCTAATATTTAGTAGACATGCCTTTTGTATTTTTCAATGCAAGGACCCTATTAGGAATGTTATTGATCAGATGACGAATACGTATTCTCTTGAGGAATTTTTTCCAAGTTTCATGCAATAATCTAAAAAGATCTGTCTTTGAGGACGCTTTCTTGGTCTTTTTGCGAATTGCCCTGTCCTTTATTCCCCACAGGTGTTCAATAGGGTTCATATCTGGCGACTGGCTTGCT
>NW_026395649.1:0-236 GCF_001194135.2 Octopus bimaculoides | reverse complement strand
ATATATGTATATAAATAAACACACTAGACTCTTCCTAGCAAATTGAAAGACGAAACTCAGTGCAAGTTGTATTATATTTCAGCTGAAATACATATTATATTACTAATTTCGTATCGAATTCTACAGTTTTTTTTATATTTCAGTTGATACCGTTGATTTCATGAAAAATCTGATCAATTTATCCAGATATACACACATATATGTGTGTGTGTGCGTATATATATATATATATATAT
>NW_026395648.1:0-219 GCF_001194135.2 Octopus bimaculoides | reverse complement strand
GTGTGTGTGTGTGTGTGTGTACTCATTCATAGATATATCTCAACTGTATGCGTGTTCTAATACGCATGTGTATTCATGTTTATATATGTAAATATATGTTTTCTACTTGCGTGCCTGTATGTGTGCGTGTGCCTATGTATATGTGTATGTATGTATGTATGTATGTATGTATATATATGCATATACATACATGCATACATATATATATATATATATATA
>NW_026395647.1:0-565 GCF_001194135.2 Octopus bimaculoides | reverse complement strand
ATTTGTTACAGCCACTTGACTGCTGCCATGCTGGAGCACCACCTTCAGTCGAACACATCGATCCCAGGACTTATTCTTTGTTAGCCTAGTACTTATTCTATCGGTCTGTTTTGCCGATCTGCTAAGTTACGAGGACATAAACATGCCAACATCGGTTGTCAAGCGATAGTGTGGGGCAAACACTGATACACAAACATATACATCCTCATCATTTAACGTCCGCTTTCCATGCTAGCATGGGTTGGACGATTTGACTGAGGACTGGTGAACCAGATGGCTACACCAAATTCCAATCTGATCTGGCAGAGTTTCAACAGCTGGATGCCCTTCCTAACACCAACCACTCTGAGAGTGTAGTGGATGCTTTTTACGTGCACAAGGGCCAGTCCAGCGGTACTGGCAATGGTCACGCTCATACATTATATATATATATAATATATATATATGTATTATGTACATATTATACATATATATATATATATATAGATATATATATACATATATGGCAACGGCCACACTCAGATGGTGTTTTTTATGTGCCACCTGCACAGGAGTCAGTCCAATG
>NW_026395646.1:0-275 GCF_001194135.2 Octopus bimaculoides | reverse complement strand
GTACTTTGAGAAAATGATTTACCACAGATATCACAATGAAATGGCTTTTCTCTGGTATGAACACGTTTATGTACTGTTATAGCAGTAAGTTGAGAGAATGATTTACCACAGATATCACAGTGATATGGCGTTTCTCTGGTATGAACACGTTTGTGAACAGTTACAGCAGCACGTTGAGAGAATGATTTACCACAGATATCACAATGATATGGTTTTTCTCCAGTGTGAATACGTACATGTCCCTTTAAATCGTTACTCTGAATAAATGATTTACC
>NW_026395645.1:0-267 GCF_001194135.2 Octopus bimaculoides | reverse complement strand
ATGCGTAGATTGTACTTCCTTAATGACGGCCATAATTTCGCGCCACTACATCTCCATTGTTGCTAATTAATTTTACTAATTATTTCTTTCATTTTTTTTTTTTCTCCCTTCTTCCAGACAAGTCGAATGTTTACTACGCCAAGACTCAAAACATAACAAAGGTTCAACTCCTGCATTTGCTAATGATGTCATAACAAACCAAGGGTCACAATGAAGAGAGAAACATAAATTAAGTACCAAAAAAAAAAAAATGAAAAAAGAAAAAAA
>NW_026395644.1:0-214 GCF_001194135.2 Octopus bimaculoides | reverse complement strand
ATATATATATATATATATACATCTATACATACACATCTATACATATACAGCTATACATATACATGTATACATATACATCTATGTATGTACATGTATATATATATATACGTTTGTGCAGATCTATATATATATACATAATATACATAATAGATATATACTTAATAATGTATGTATATATGTATGTATGCCTGTATATATGTGAGATAATAGTTTC
>NW_026395643.1:0-456 GCF_001194135.2 Octopus bimaculoides | reverse complement strand
TATATATACATATATATATGTATGTATATGTATATATATATATATATACACATATTAGTATAGGTACATATGTATATATATATGTGTATGTATATTAGGATCTCTGTTCATCTATCTATCTGTCTACCTATCTATCCACACACACACACATATATAGATATAGGCTGTGGGTGTCCTACATGTTCAGAGAAACATCTACAGACATTACACAACTTAGTTCTTGATTTCCCTTTTTTCCCCCATTCAGCATATTTGTTAATTAATCAAAGTTCCACTTCAGTGAAGAATCTACCTTCCTTCGTTGTCAGATCGGTCCAACGTTGTTTATCCACAAAGATATAAAATCTGTCCTTGTAATCACTTCACGTACTTTTACAGGGTAGCTTGTGTGTGTGTGTGTGTGTGCGTGCGCGCGTATGTGTCGGTGTGAGTATATATATATATATATATATATAT
>NW_026395642.1:0-217 GCF_001194135.2 Octopus bimaculoides | reverse complement strand
ATACACACACACATATACATATATCTTGTATTGATACCAATACAACAAAATATGTCATCTAGATCATTAAAATTTCATTATTCCTCAATTATTTAGTGTTACGATAAATCATCTCACAACAGGAACATAAACGGTGATGTATTTATTGTACGTAATATATGTTATGTTACTGTGCGCGCGTGCGTACGTGCTTGTGTATGTGTGTGTGTGTGTGTGT
>NW_026395641.1:0-978 GCF_001194135.2 Octopus bimaculoides | reverse complement strand
CATTTTCACACAGCTATCCTCATCCATTCTTGCCACATATCTATACCAGCGCAATCGTCTCTCTTGCACACTATAACTGATGCTTCTTAGGTCTAACTTTTCTCTCAAGGTACTTACACTCTGTCAAGTATGCACACCGACATTACACATCCATCGGAGAATGCTGGCTTCATTCCTTGCAAGCTTACACATGTCCTCAGCAGTCATGGCCCATGTTTCACTACCATGTAGCATGGCTGTTTGTACACATGCGTCATACAGTCTGCCTTTTACTCTGAGTGAGAGGCCCTTTCTCACCAGCAGAGGTAAGAGCTCTCTGAATTTTGCCCAGGCTATTCTTATTCTAGCAGCTACACTTTCAGCGCACCCTTCCCCGCTACTAACTTGGTCACCTAGGTAACGGAATCTATCAACTACTTCTAGTTTTTCTCCCTGGAGTGTGGCAAAGGTTGTTTTCTGCACATTTTCAGTGCTTATTGCTCCTGAGCATCTGTCACATACAAAAACTATCTTGCTAGTTAGCCTTCCTTTGATATTGCTGCACCTCTTATGTGTCGATAGCTTGCACTAGGTGCATCTTATAGAGTTTCTACCAACGCCTTTTTTACAGATCGAGCAGGGCCATCTACCTGAAGGGATTTGTGTTTTGTCTACCGTCCTACTTATTAGGACTTTGGTTTTAGCTAGGTTGACTCTAAGGCCCTTCGATTCTAGTCCTTGCTTCCACACCTGAAACTTCTCCTCTAGTTCTGATAGTGACTCAGCAATTAGGGCAAGGTCATCAGCATAGAGGAGCTCCCAGGGGCATCCCGTCTTGAATTCCTGTGTTATTGCCTGGAGGACTATGATAAATAGGAGGGGGCTGAGGACTGAACCTTGGTGGACCCTTATCTCTACCCCGAATTCTTCACTGTAATCGTTGCCAACTCTCACCTTACTGACAACGTCCCTGTACATGGCTTGCACAGCTCTCACTAA
>NW_026395640.1:0-257 GCF_001194135.2 Octopus bimaculoides | reverse complement strand
GCGTGTGTGTATACAGTGATGAGATCGAGAGTTTTTTTTATTTATTTACGAGTTGATTTGATTTTACTGGAGTATAACTACCTATAATGATAGCACTTAAAAAAGAGACAAAAATTTTTAAATCGAACTTACAAATTTCCCGATAAGCAAATTTAGTAAAATACACACAAAGCTTAATTCAGTTCAAATAAAAAGCATGGGTAAGCAACCTGTTCTAAGCCACACTATAATTTACGAAAAAAAAGATATATGAATAT
>NW_026395639.1:0-221 GCF_001194135.2 Octopus bimaculoides | reverse complement strand
TGAAGCAGTTGTACAGAGATGAAGAAAGAAGAATTATAAGTCTGACAGACAGAAAGTCATGGTCAGCAGAAACGCATAGAGTCCCAGCGAGAGAGAGAGGGACAGAGAGAGACGGAATTGTAGTGGCAGACTGCCTTGGTCAGTGGAAGTCGCAGACCTGAAGGAACAAATTTCGTTGGGGTAAATACTTTTATATTATTTTAGAGAAAAAGAACTCTGAG
>NW_026395638.1:0-201 GCF_001194135.2 Octopus bimaculoides | reverse complement strand
GTGTGTGTGTGTGTATGTGTGTGTGTATGTGTGTGTGTATATGTATGTATGTATGTATGTGTGTGTGTATGTGTGTGTGTATATGTATGTATGTATGTATGTATGTATGTATGTATGTATATATATATATATACACACATAGGTGTGTGTGTGTATGTATATAGGCGCAGGAGTGGCTGTGTGGTAAGTAGCTTGCTTACC